>NW_015174902.1:242768-261646 GCF_001447785.1 Gekko japonicus
CAGGGGGCGTGGCATATGCTAATAGCCCAGTAGCTCATTAGCATGCCATATGCTAATGAGCTCCTGCAGCTCTTATTCTACGAAAAGACCCCTGATGGGGACCATTATCATCAATGAGCCCCATAGGCTATAATGGAGAATTGATCTGGGGCTCTGGCGGGCGGCTGTTTTTTGAGGTAGAAGCACCAAATTTGCAGTATAGCTCCTGGTACTGCTCCTCAAAAAAACCCCAAGTTTCAAAAAGATTGGACCAGCGGGTCCAGTTCTATGGGCTCCAGAATGAGGTGCCCCAATCCTCCATTGTTTCTTATGGAAGGGGGAAAATGCTGTGAGTGGAAGCTCAAATGCTCTAAGCAGCCCTCTGAAATGTTGTGCACCACCACCCCCTAGCACATCTTATAGGGAACTGCGGTCTGTATGATGTATATTACCTGTGTTATGCAGATCTGTTATCTGGGGCGGGGGTGTATCTAGTGTAAACTCCAACTGCTTTCTGCTGAAAGTCCTGTTCAGAGTAAGTAGGGCTTCTGCCAGAGTAGGTAGTGCTGCATTGGTGGGCATAATCCTTCCAATCTTCTTCGTGGTCTCTGTGCATCACACCCTTGGGAATACTCTGCGCCTGCGCTGACCTTCTCGGTACCGATAGCTAGCAAAAGGGATTTTCGCGCCTCTCCCAGGTCACGCGCCGGCTCCACTGCGCATGACCAAGGAGGGGCACGCAGATCCCGCCAGTTCTCTTCTGACCGCCGCGCTGGTAGGACGCCTTCTGCTTCGGTCTGTTAAGTATAAACTTTTGCTAAACCTGCGTTTAGTTACTTTCTTTTTCTTTATTTTTGTAGTTAGCATTTTTCTCCGGGTGTTGTTTTGTGTTTTTTCTCGTTTCCCCTCCGCTGGCCTATGGTCCCGCGGTGGGGTTGTTTCAAACGGTGCAAGACTTGCGGCCTTAAAATATCCCCCACCGACGGGCACTCACTTTGCCTCGTCTGTCTAGGGGAGTCGCACTGTGTGTCCAAGTGCGGACATTGCCGGAATTTTTCGAATCAGACGAGAAAAAACAGGGCAGCTCGTCTGCATTTGGCTTTGATGGAGAAGGCACTATCCCCTCAGTCCTCCTCTCCATTGGACACGTCCGGACACGCCTCAATGTCGACCCTGGCTGCGGACACTTGTCCTCCCGTTCCGGGAACATCGACGTCGACGGTCGCAATCGATGCTTCGGCACCGAAACGTTCGACGCCGATAAAAGACCACCCCGTACCTTCCAAGATCCGGAAGCAGGGCAAAGACTCACAGCAGTCGAAGAAACCTAAAACGGACAAGTCAAAAGTCCATAAGGTTTCAGCTAGTCAAGGCCGAGATCTCACGCAAGAACCTCACCACCCGATCGGTTCAGATCTCGACATCGACCTTACTCAGCAGACAGTTCAGTCGCAATCTGATATGTCGAGTCGTCAATCCTCTCATGCTTCTCCGGAACGTGGAGTCGATGATCGACACCGACCGGCATCCCCTCCCTTAACCTGGGATGAGAGACAATGGCACTACTTATATGGGAACCGATACCCATACCCCTGGGCATTCCCTCCACCGCCCCCACCAGACTGGGATCGTCAATCGGTGTCATCCCGCATTTCGCACTGTCGGGATCGATCCTCGATATCGAAACAGTCGATACCGACACTTCCACCGGGTCCGATTGCGCCCCCGGTCAACACACCGGCACCGTCACAACCGGAATTACCCGGGTCATCGGAACCATCCAATGTATCCTCCGATTCAGACGACTCCTCTGAACATGTAGAGGACGTAAATATACAGCTCACCCCACAAGATGTGGAAGCAGACTTGCCTATCTCTCCATCGGAGGATGTTAAGTCATATGGAGACTTTGTGCAACGTATGGCGTTAGACCTATCTATGACTCCCACTCTCGTTGCCAGTTTTGTGGATGACAATGTTTTTGACATCATGCATTCCAACACTTCGCCTTCTGTGGCTCTTCCAATGACAAAAGTCCTCTTACAAACTACCAAAGACTTTTGGACTCACCCAGCCTCCATTAATGTATCCAATAAACGTTTGGATCACATGTACAAAATCCAGGAATCAGGGGCTGAGTTTCTGTACACACATCCTAAACCCAATTCTCTGGTCGTCTCATCGTCCACGAAAGGGAAATCGAGTCACTCCACGCCTTCAGATAAGGAAGGGAAGAAATTAGATTCGGTTGGTAGAAAATTCTACACTGTCGGCGCAATGGGCGTTAAAACGGCTAATTATGCAGCCTGCATGGGCCGCTATCAGTTCAATTTATGGAAACGTTTGAATGATTTCCTTCCGCACGTGCCTAAAGAATGTCAGCCACAGATTAAAAGGATTCAGAATGAAGGGATGGTACTGGCTAGGCATCAAATTAGTGCTGCCAAACATTCCCTGGAATCAGCGAGCAAGACTCTGGCAACTTCCGTAGCACTACGCAGACATGCCTGGCTCCGCTCTTCTTCATTGCCATATGATACCAGATCATCGGTGGAAGACCTTCCCTTTGAAGGTTCTGGATTGTTTAGCTCCACCACTGATACGGTATTACAAGAAATGGACAAGAGTATCAAGACGTCCAAGAGTTTGGGAATATCTCCCCCACCTAAGTACTCTAAAACTAAGCAGTGGCCTAGACAACCTTGGCCTACTAGACAACCGTACAGTAAATCACCTACGGATCAATGGCAAAGACCTCCCTCTTCTCAGTCAAGGTCTTTCCCCCCTAAGAACAAAGGACAATCGTCTGGTGCCTATAAGTCGAAGTTTCCTAAAAATCCCAAGCAGGGGCTTTGACTTCAACCGTCTCGCTCATACTCGCCTCGCTCCTTTTCTTCACGCATGGCTGGACATTTCTACAGACAAATGGGTTCATTCTATAATAAGAGATGGCTATCTCATAGAGTTTTCTCAGGTCCCCAAATTTTCCCATTTCATTGGAACCCCGACGTCACCCGTCCTGCTTCAAGAAGTACAATCCCTGACACTGAAAAACGCCATAGAGACAGTCCCGATGGCGGATCGTTGCCAGGGGATTTATTCCAGATATTTCACGGTCCCCAAGAAGGACGGAGGACTTCGTCCAATTATGGATCTAAGATTTCTCAATCGATTCATCATTTACAAAAAGTTTCGTATGACCACTTTGCAAAGCATCTTACCACTCCTGTCTCCAGGGACCTGGATGGTCACTTTAGATCTCAAAGACGCTTATTTTCACGTCTCCATCCACCCTCGTCACAGAAAATTCCTCAGATTCACTGTCGGAGAGGACCATTATCAATTCAAAGCCCTCCCCTTCGGGCTTTCTACCGCCCCCAGGGTCTTTACGAAGGTAATGGTGGTGATCGTCGCCCACCTTCGTCTTCAGGGCATCCAGATTTTTCCATACATAGACGACTGGTTAATGGTGGCAGATTCGAAGGAATGTCTCCTTCAACACATCACCATTACTTTGTCGGTCCTCTCCTCCCTTGGAATTCTGGTGAATTTACAGAAATCCATGCTGCAACCTGCAACTCGCGTGCAGTTCATAGGAGCTGTCATAGACTCCCTAGCCACTCGGGCGTACCTTCCTCGCCAACGGGCAGATACCATTCGTCTGGAAATTCAACGTTTGTTCCAGTCCAACGTGACATCAGCGGTCCACATTCAGCGGATCTTGGGTCTCATGGCAGCCACCACTTCCGTGATCGAATATGCACGCCTTCGCATGCGCCCGTTGCAGCTGTGGTTTCTAAAGAAATTTCGCCCTTCCATCCATCCTCCGAGCCTTCAACTGGTAGTGCCTCCGCAGGTCCTCGTCTCCCTGCAGTGGTGGCTCGTGGACACCAATCTGTTGGCGGGTGCACCGTTCCAACCGATAGTTCCCGTAATGTCCATCACCACAGATGCCTCCCTGTGGGGTTGGGGTGCTCATACAGACGACACTTGTGTGGGTGCTCCATGGCAACCCCTTTGGAAGAGTCATCATATCAACTATCTGGAACTGCTGGCCGTAAAGTTTGCCCTAAGATCCCTACTCAGACAGGTTGTAGGGAAGGATGTGTTGATTTTTACGGACAACACAACTGCGATGGCTTATATCAATCGCCAGGGCGGGACCGTGTCCAGGTCCCTTTGCAGGCTAGCTATGGACATATGGGAAGAGTGCCTTCATTGGAACATCACTCTCCAAGCTGCCCATCTGCCAGGAACTTTGAACCAACAAGCGGATTTCCTGAGCAGAGGGGGAGCATCGGACCACGAATGGGAGTTGAACTCAAAGTATCTCCTTCCTCTTTTTCAACATCTGGGACATCCCCACATCGATGTTTTTGCAACTCGATTGAACAAGAAGTGTCCCAGGTTTTGCTCCAGAGCGGGGTTGGACCCTCTGTCAATGGGGGACGGTCTGTTGATGTCGTGGGCTCACGACTTTCTATACCTATTTCCTCCGATTCCGCTGCTCCACAGGGTGCTTGTGAAAATACAACAGGACAAGCCCCATTGTCTCCTGGTAGCCCCCTGGTGGCCTCGGCAGGTGTGGTTTCCGACACTGCTGCGGTTAGCCAAGGGATCCTTCGTACACTTCCCGCAGGAGTTGGATCTCCTCCAAGCTCAGGAAGGCCAGGTCCTTCACTACGATCCTCTGAGTCTCAAGTTGACTCTATGGGAAATACGCTTTCAGTGATGGATGACCGTATCAATGAGGTCCTGTTGAATTGTCGTAAACTGTCTACTAGGACGTCTTACGCAAAGAAGTGGGATTTATTCCTACAGTACTTGAGTTCTTCCAATTTACCTCCTCCGCCAGTGGATTTGAGGTCTATTTTTGCGTTTATTTTGTCCAGAATGGACTTGGGACTCAGTTTTTCTTCAGTTAAGGTGTATTTAGCTGCGGTGTCAGCTTTTCATCCATCTATTGATGGGTTTTCAGTTTTCTCGCATCCTCAGACGAAACAGTTTTGTAAAGGTCTTATTCGCCTGTACCCTCCCCGTCGTTCTCCGACTCCGGCCTGGGATTTGGCTTTAGTTTTGCGGTTTTTGATGGGAAAACCCTTCGAACCACTGGCCACTTGCTCTCTAAAGTTGTTATCGCTCAAGACTGCGTTTCTGGTGGCCATTACTTCTGCTCGTCGAGTCAGTGAGTTGTCTGCTTTAAGGTGTGATCCACCATACTTGATTTTTTCCCCTCATGGGGTGTCGTTGTCTTTGGACATCTCCTTCTTACCGAAAGTCGTTTCGGAGTTTCATCTACGTTCAGATATAGTTTTGCCGTCATTTTTCCCGTCTCCTGCCAATGAAGAGGAACGGAAATTGCACTCTCTGGATGTTAAGAGGGCGTTGCTGTTCTATTTGGGCAGGACCAAGTCTTTTCGTCAGTCTCCAGCCTTGTTTGTTGCTCACAGTATGCCCTCCCTAGGGAAGAAGATCTCTTCCCAGACGCTGTCCAGGTGGATTGTGGAAGTAATCAAGCTATGTTACGCTTTGGCTAAGAGACCTCTTCCAGGTCAACTTCGCGCCCACTCTACAAGGGCGGTGGCGGCTTCCACAGCTTTCCTGAGAGGGATGCCATTGGAGGACATCTGCAACGCTGCGACTTGGGCTACTCCGCTCACCTTCGTGAAGCATTATGCCCTTGATGTCCGGTCTACTCGTCGTGTGGCGTTGGGTCGGTCTATCTTGCAGACGGCGCAGGTGTAGGGCCTCGGCCCCTCCTCCAGGTAAGAGTTATTGCTTGCTATTCTCCCAAGGGTGTGATGCACAGAGACCACGAAGAAGATAGACAGGTTGCTTACCTGTAACTGGTGATCTTCGAGTGGTCATCTGTGCATTCACACCACCCGCCCTCCTTCCCCTCTGCTCTCGGCCCTTCATCTTGTTTCTTTGAAGGCTGTTGGGCGGCGGTCAGAAGGAACTGGCGGGATCTGCGTGCCCCTCCTTGGTCATGCGCAGTGGAGCCGGCGCGTGACCTGGGAGAGGCGCGAAAATCCCTTTTGCTAGCTATCGGTACCGAGAAGGTCAGCGCAGGCGCAGAGTATTCCCAAGGGTGTGAATGCACAGATGACCACTCGAAGATCACCAGTTACAGGTAAGCAACCTGTCTTTTTCAGCAAACCTCATCTGTATTTATAATGCGGTCACATGATACATCTGCCAGATCCAAGCCTGTTGTAATAGAGATCTGTGTTTTGTACATACCTTACAGAATTGATAGTTTAGGCTTCTCATTTATTACTTGCTGGGAAAAAAAACTCCTATAAGTATTATTTTCTAACCATGCTTTGGTGATGTATTCATTTTAATGATGTTGCTCTTCCCAAGAATGTCAAGGGCAACTAGAATAAGATTCAGTTTTGTAGGTGTTCAGGACTACTTAAAAATGAGATGATAGCATTTTTTTGTTTCTGAAGTATTTCAGGATAATTATGGCACTGTTTTCTGTAAAATCCAGTGATGCAATTTTGAATTGAGATAAACTTATGGTGATAGTGTTATTTTTATTTTTATTTTTACTTGAGAAATTGTCATGCTGATTTTCCAAGATGTGTTCAAGGCAGCTCGCACCACATACAATACAATAAAACCTAAAACAATAAAAATACACAAAACAACAGTGCAGGAAACGCACAAAAAAGCAGCAGCATTGTTAAAATAATTGGAAATAGTGACTGACTGCTATTTATTTATTTATTTATTTATTTATTTTTCCAATTTATACCTCGCCCTCCCCACCAAGGCAGGCTCAGGGCGACTTGCATAGATTAACAATCATAATACTATAAAACATCTAAAACAGTTCACTAAAACCATATTATAATAACATTAAAGTGCTAGCAGTATTGTTTTGGTGTCATAAAGATGGCATTATCAGTTCCAAAAATTATCTAAATATTCAGCTTGCTGATCTTTCTCGGATATAATCGGCGAGCACAGGCTGTCAGGCACCAGGCTTTATAAGTTTCTGTTGTTGTTAATAATGGTGACGATAGTGGTGGTGGTGGTGGCTCCTAATTGAAGGCCTGGTGGAAGAGCTCCGTCTTGCAGGCCCTGTGGAACTGTAAAGGGTCCCTCAGGGCTCTGATCTCTTCCGGGAGCTCATTCCACCAGTTTGGAGCCACCACCGAGAAAGCCCTGGCCCTGGTTGCAGCCAGCCTGTCATCCTTGAGACCTGGGAGGGCAAATCGGTTTTGTGACCCTGACCGTAGTGCTCTCTGGGGTATATATGAAAGGCGGTCAGGTATGTTGGACCCTGGCCATAATAATCAGCATTCCCAATGACAAGCTAATTTCTCTCCAGGGAAACATATCACTTGCATGCCAACCTAAATTAGCAAAACACACATCACACCATGGAGGCCACATCAGTATACCTGGCCAGCTCTGAACCAAGCAGTACCCTCAAGCTGTGGATTTGGTCCTTTAGGGAGAGTACTATCCCAGCTAGTACAGGCAATGAACCACCATCCAGATCTGAAAAACCGTTTTGTCTGGATTCAAGTTTAGTTTATGAATTTTACCTATCTGACTACATCATCCTAACAACATTTCAGCGCTTCCATTGCCACATCTGATTTAGTTGAAAAGGAAAAGTAATGCCTGCTGCCCTTACCCTCTGGATGACCTGCAGTCACCTGTAGATAAAAAGTATGGAGAATGAAATTGAGTCTTGTGGGCTTCATACAGCAACAGCAGAAGTGTATTTCTCCTAGCATCACTTTCTCAAAACTGCCATCATTATCATATTTCCCAAAGGGTAGCCATGTAAATCTGTGGTAGTTAAATTACACAGGAGTTTAGTGGCATCTTAAAGACTAATAATGCTGAAATATATTTTGATAATCTTCATGGTGCCGCTGAAGCCTTGTGAATTTGTCCTCATGAACAAGGCCACCAAAGAACCAGGGCTCCCACTCCTAGCTCCACAAAGATTCAGAATGATACTGTTATCAGTACTGTTGAAAACTGTCAAAAATCCAAGAAAATCAACAGGTGGCAGTTTGGTATAATGGTTATGTGTGTGGACTCTAATCTGAGAGAACCGGGTTTGATTCCCCACTCTTCCACTTGCAGCTGCTGGATGACCTTGGGCAAGCTACAGTTCTGACAAGAGCTGTCCTTGAAAGGGTAGTTCTTGAAAGAGCTCTCTCACCCCACCTACCTCACAGGATGTCTGTTGTGGGGAAGGGAAAGGAGTTTGTAAGGCAGTCTGAGACGCCGAGTGAAGGGCGGGGTATAAATCCAATTTCTTCTTCTTCTTCTTTCTCAAAATAAGTCGATAGTCTTAATTTACAATACTGTCTAAGCAGGTCTACTGAATGGGGCTTATTCAAGACTAGCAGTTTCCAGGAAGAAATGTCAGGTCTACTGAATGGGGCTTATTCAAGACTAGCAGTTTCCAGGAAGAAATGTCAAGACCAGATAGAGTATCAAGGAAAAACAGCATGGGTTGCTTTTCTTTGGGATAGTTAATCCTGACATCTGCTTCTGGATTTATGTATGGGTTTGCTTGCAAATGTTTGCAGTGCTTATTTTTTCTAAGAGCAAAATTAAAAACCAAATTTTCTTTGTGACTTCTTAAATAGATGTTTTGTTTTTCCATTCTATATTAACTGAAGGAAAGTAGAGTACTACGGACGGTGCCTCTGCTGGCTGCTTGCCTGCCTGAAGAAAAATGTAGAGTTTTGATAGGCCGTCGCTTCAATGAAGACAAGTAAGGAATATTAATAATCTTCCATTTCTTTTATGGCAGCTGAAGAAAAATGGAGCCTGAGTATGATTGGTCTGTGATTTTACTGGTCCAGTGTTTTTACGATGAACATAATCTTAGCGGAGGAGAAATGCATTAGAATTGTCATAGCATCTGGGCTGTATTCTGAGCCTGTTAATTGAGGTCAGCTTGTCCAGAAGATCAGGGCTGGGCACAGGTATGGAAAAAAGTGGTGAAGTCATCACTCCAAGTGTGGGAGAAAGTGGTGAAGCCATCCCCTTGGCAGCCACTCTGGCACTGATTGTCTGGGCATCAGGGGAAGGGTGTTGAGGGGCTGATGCTTCCATGGTTTGTGTACCTGTCACTGTAGCTGTGGCACACAAATCACACCCTGTCATAATCTTGGTGACTTGGGTGGAAAGACTAGCTGCGTTCTTGAGAATCTTTCAAAACAGCCTGTATTGAGGAGTCTTCTTTAGTTGTGTCATAAAAGCAATATGTGGGGATAAGCACGTGGATACTTGTAACTGTTCTCCTCAAGAGGTGACGTTTGAAATAGACACTTAAAATTGTTGGAAATGTAAGAAAAAAGAAGGCTCTTTTTATCATATGTGGTGGACATGTGACAAAGCTGTAGCTTTTTGGACAGAAATTCATAATGAAATGCAGAAAATCCTGAAATGTACTTTTAAAAAGGAGCCGGAAGTATTACTTCTAGGGCTCAAGATGGAGGAAGTAAACGTAACAAAAAGGACATTGTTATGGTATTTGATAACTACTGCAAGAATGACATATGCACAATCTTGGAAACAAGACAGAGTACCAGAGAAATGGGAATGGATACAGAAAATGCTTTTTATGGCTGAAATGGATAACTTGACAAAGAAACTTAATAATAAAGAAGATGAAGACTTTTTAGAAGAATGGAAAGACTTTAAAGAGTATATGGAGAATAACTGGGATGTAAAAAATAGTTTACTTTGCTTTGATAATTATTAAGAGCAGAAATGTAAAAAGAAAATAAGGAAACTGCGGAACATAGTGTTACCTGAAAATTTAAGAATGAAATTGAAATCGGATAGTGGAATGGTAGAAGGAGAAAGGGGGGAGGAGCATTACGGGAAGCCACAAGAAGGGGGGGTAGGAGAAAAGGGGAAAGGATATATGATGAAAGAAATTGTGTAATGTTGAATATGTTGATATATCCAAAAATAAAATTTTGATTAAAAAAAGAAAAGAAATAGACACTTAAAAGAAAGAGAAAGAAGCCCTGATAAAAGGCCTCTGAATGTGTTTTCCAGCAGCACAGGATCTTTAATGATACACAGTTCCTAATCCCAAAAACACCTAAAAAGCTCTCAACAATCTGAATCTCACTGCTGTTTCTTTCTCAGTATCTCCCAAAATCTACCTTCTATTTTCCCTGTTCTGTGTATTTCTTGCCGAATTCCTGTAACCAATGTTTGTTGAATTTCCCTACCGCTTCTTCTCAACATGGCTTTATCTCACATTTTTGTGTTCTCATCTGCTATAAGACTTTGTGCAGGCTTCCCATCATTCCTGCATCACCTAGAAGCTTCAGGTCTTTATGGGCTTTTCAACATCTCCCTTCTCTGGTGGTCCAGGAGTGGGGAAGTCCTTCAGACTCCTTACTCCTAGGTAAGCTCCTCCCTCTCCAAAGGCAGGGCTGGTAGACTCTTTAGATATGGAAGGGGGAGGGGCTTGTCCCCAGGAACCCAGTTTTCTCCGGCCCTGCCTTCTGAGCAGCATGTGGTAGACTGTGCTCCTTGAGAGCACATTAGTTTGCAGGAAAGAAGAAAAGTAGAAGATTGCAATAAAACATTAGGAGAAGGGCAGGAACAGGTAGCTTACTAGCTTCCCTGTTGCCTCTTCCCCCACTTTCTCCTTGTTGCTCTTCAAGCCACAGAAAAAGAGCGGCTTGACTAGAAGGCGCCGAAGGACCTGGGCAACCTCCAGAGAACCACTGCGCCACTGAGACCCCCGCTGCGCGGCCAGTCCAGGTTTGGGGGACTGGCACGACTCGTCTCTGCTCTCTTCCCTCAGGGAGCTTTGGAGACAAGCAGAGGGGTCTTCAAAGTCGGCGCGGCGACCACGGAGAAGGCGAGCCGTAGCCGACTGACTGCAGTCGGCTCCCTATCTGCAGGACAACGTGTGAGACTGAGTAGAGTTCCAGGCCATGGTGCGTTAAGCGTGGAAGGCCCCGGGGGGTCTTTAATGCAGCCAATTTGATCTCCTTCCCCTGGTTTCTTTGGGGTGAGAGAAAGAGAACGGGCTCCTGTGGCTGGGTTGCCTACTGCACGTGCGGGGTTAGGGAAGAGAAAAATGAATTTTTTACCTATTCCCCCCCCCTCCCCTGGCTCTCAGGCTATTGTATTAAGGGGGGTGGGACTGTTACTGGATGTGAATGGAGAGGATTCCCCCTGGAGGCTAAATTTGGTGTTTGGGTCAGGCAGGGGGGAAAACCTTGCCTATGCACAAACTGGAGGCAGGCCTTAGTCCCTTCCAAGATTATAAAAAGGGAAGGCAGCCTAGGCAATAGGTTAATTATGGTGGGAAATGGCCATTTTGAGTACTGTCTTATTGCTTTCACTTCCATGTAGTAAAATGGCCGCCAAGTCTCTACCGTTCAGGAGATGGACTCAGAAACAGGCACCTTCGACCTGGCTGAATCTCCTAAATTCCCTCTTACCCAGGCACCAGACCTCTCTAGGGGGGAAGAGAGTCAAAGTAATCTCCTTTCTTGGTTAAAGACAGAAATGAGAAAAGAGTTTACGGCCATGTGCCAAGAGTCTCAAAGTCATTCCCATCTACATTGCAAAAGACACAATGCTAGTGCGAGAGATTCTGAGGTTCCTGAGAAGAAAAGAAAGAAGACATCAGAATTTCAAAGAGAGTACAGTCCTTTGTTAGAGGAAGATGAGTCTGATTCATCTTCTGTTACCTCTGAGTCACTCAAAGAGGAAGATCAAACTGGTTTTATCCCGGGTCGGCAGCTACCAGAAAATGTCAGGAGGACTTTTAATATCATTCTGTATGGCCGGAAAAGAAAGATCAATTCGGTGATATTGGCGTTAGATTTCACCAAAGCCTTTGATTCAGTGGAAATACCATTTATGAATGTGACCTTGATAAAAATGGGTTTTCGAGGCAATTTTTTGAAGGCCATGGAGGCATTATATGCGAAGCCTACCTCAAGGGTGCGGGTGAATGGCTGTTTCTCCTACCCTTTCTATCCCACAAGAGGAACGCGACAAGGTTGTCCGTTGTCTCCCCTACGTTTTGCATTGGTGATAGAGCCACTGGCGGAACAATTACGGAGATGCTATTGCATAAACTTTTCGGGGATCAACATGGGAGGACATGAGCATAAGGTCAACCTGTACGCGGATGACCTAACCCTTCACATTTCCAATCCGACTCATTCGTTGCCTCATATAGAACACATCTTGTCCTCGTTTGGGAAAGCATCTGGTCTGCGAATCAATCCAACAAAATCTGAACTATACCCGATATGGGTGCCTGATGAGCTGAAGAGGCAAATAATGGAACTCTCTCCTTACAAGTGGATTATAGAGTCATGGCGACATTTAGGAGTCAAATTCTCGATAGAGCTCAAAGATCTAATGCACCATAATTATGACAAGCTTTATGATTCCATTAAGGTGCAAGTTAAGGACTGGGATGCTCTTAATTTCTCGTTGCCTGACAGGCTCCATCTGATAAAGAGCTTTATTCTGCCCAAGTTTTTGTTCCTCTTCCGAACACTTCTGATATTTATTCTGAATAAGGCACTTCAGCAGTGGCAAAAGTTTCTGCAATCTTTCCTATGGGAAGGGGAAAAAAAATCTCAGATTAATGCAAACATATTGACGAAGCCAGCCCATCTGGGAGGATTGGACTTTCCTCTACTTCGGATCTACTATCAAGCTGCCATCTTCACGGCGGTGGTACAAGCACCTTATGGTGTCGCATGGAGCAGTGCTATGCCGCCCCTTATAACCTGCAGGAAGTTTGTTGGATGTTACTAGCTCATCGACCGAAAACCTGTCGGGAGAATCCTTGGTTGTCTTTAATGTTGAAGGTATGGGATCACAGAAAGAAACAGCAGATACAAGACATCTCGCCACTCTACTTTCATAAATCAGCCGTGGTTTCCGGCGGCACGTGGGCCAGAAGACTTTGGTGAATAAAAACGAGCAGGTTTT
The DNA here is from genome assembly GCF_001447785.1 of Gekko japonicus. Classification (NCBI taxonomy): domain Eukaryota; kingdom Metazoa; phylum Chordata; class Lepidosauria; order Squamata; family Gekkonidae; genus Gekko; species Gekko japonicus. Next base: position 255,726 of record NW_015174902.1, read on the forward strand.
TCTCGTTTGTCTGATCTGGTGTCACGTGGAAAAATCCGAGACAAAGTGTCCTTTGAGGAACAAGCTGCGGTGTGCTTCTCTTGACATAGTTATTTACAGCTTAAAAACTTAACCAAACTTTTGGCATCTAAACGCACTTTTGAGAGACCCTACTCAGGTTTGGAAGTCATTCTGCGTACATTTACAGACTCGTCTAAAGGATTAATGGCGGCTTTATGTAAGGTGCTACTTGAAATGGAGAACCGAACGATGCTGAAGCATCAATTCAGGTGGCAAGAGGACTTACAGGTGGAGATCTCTGAACAAATGTGGACTGACATCTGGAACTCATCTGCTAATCGTTCAAGGAATTTTAATGTCCGCTTGCAGTCTTTTAAATTGATTACCCGATGGTATTTTACACCAGAAAAATTGCACAAGATAAACCCGGCATTAAGCTCACAATGTTGGAAAAAATGTGGACTCACAGGCTCGTATTTTCACTGTTGGTGGGAATGTGCTGTCATTCATTCATTTTGGGAAGAGGTTCTAAGGAAAATAAGTGATATTACATCATTAAACTTACCTGTTTGTCCAAAATTAGTGCTTTTTGATATGATGGAGGAAGTAATTTTAAATTCTATCCTTGGTCAAGTTCGTAGGACACAACACTTTAGCTCAATCACCATCTGAGAAATTGTATTTAATCGAGCCATTATCGCATTCAGCATACATAATGAAGGATGACGATTTTGGTTTATTGTTACACAGACTGGTTTGGGGTTGGCTATGTTTTCTAAGCTTTTCCTTGGTTATTTACTTGCTGTATTGGTTGGCTCTTTTGATGTGTTTGAATATGTTGTTATGCTGTTTTACTCTTCTTAATTAAAAAAAAGAGAAAGGCGAACTATCAGAGGAGGAGGAGGAAGAAGTTCCTGCAGTCCAATCAAGGCTATCCCCCCAGGAACTATATAATAGGTTACTTCCAAAGGTGATTAGAACACTGGAACTGGCTTATACCCCTAAAGAAAAGGAGGAAGATGACACTGTTTTCCCTGCAGGCTCAGAAAGGACCATGCCCAAACCTAGTGCTAAATCAGTTGGCGTCCCTCTACCGGCAGCCTTTTATAAGGTCATGAAGGCAGAGTGGGAACATCCAGCCAAACCAAAAGCTATTAACACAGCTTTTGAAAAATTTTATTCTCTGATCCCTGAAGTGGCAAAAAAGCTGAAACTACCTATAGTAGATGACCCAATTAATAGTCTTGCATCTACTTCAGTTCTCCCTATGGGAGCAGATGGACTTCCAAAGGAGAGCAGTGATAAGCGCATAGAGACTTTGAGGCATCAGCTAATGCTTTGAGAGCTTCTGTTACAGGTTCCTTATTTGCAAGGGCAGCATATACATGGTTCTCTGACCTGGATAAAGCCAACAGTGGCATACCCTAGGAAGAAGAAGAGAAGAGATTGGATTTATACCCCGCCCTTCACTTGGAGTCTCAGAGCGGCTTACAAATTCCTCCCCCTTCCCCTCCCCACAACAGACACCCTGTGAGGTGGGTGGGGCTGAGAGAACTCTGACACAAACTGCTCTTTTTCAAGGACAGCTGTGTCAGAGCTTGTGACTGACCCAAGGTCACATCAGCAGGTGCAAGTGGAGGAGTGGGGATTCAAACCCGGTTCTCCCAGATTAGAGTCCACACACTTAACCACTACACCAAACTGGCTCTCTAAAGACTAAAAACTAAAAGACGAGTTAAAGAAGGTCGCTCTTGCCACATCCTTCACTGCAGATGCTATACCAGATGCAGTACAGCAGTTGGCCCAGAGCATGGCATGCAGCATTACAGCACGGTGGAACACCTGACTCAGGAGCGGGGATGTGGATCCTTCAGCACGCACAAAGGTGGCAGCGGTTCCCTTCAAGGGTACTAACTTGTTTGGAGAAGACTTGGATAAACACCTTATCAAAAATAAGGATAAGAAAAAGGTGCTCCCATCAAAAAAGAAGGAGGGGAAAGCACGAAGATATCAGCAGTCCTTTCAAGGAAAAGAGCACAAAGCTGGCAGTAGTAGACCATACAAAGGTAAATGGCAACCCCAGTACAAAGATGGAAAATACTCCAACTTTCCCACAAAACAATCCTTTAGTGGGTAGAACACAAAGAAAGGGCCCCAGGCATGACTATGCTGGGATGGAACCACGAACGGAAGTTGGGGGCTGTCTTTAGTATTTTGCACATGTTTGGCAGGAGACAGTGTTGGACAGATGGGTGTAGGATACCATCACAGGGGGATATTCTGTGAAGTTCCGGTCCCCACTTGCACCACGTTTTTTGGAACTCCCCAGGAACAGATTCAGCGTTAAACACATGCAATTGGAAGGAGCTATCACACAACTAATCGAGATCGGGACGATAGAACCAGTCCCAAACCTAGAGAGATCGCAAGGGGTCTACTCAATCTTTTTCACTGTTCCAAAGAAGATGGGGACGTAAGAGCAATTCTAGACCTCAAGTGGCTCAACAAGAGAGTGGTGACAAGAAAGTTCAAGATGAAGACTGTGAAATCTATACTGGCATCCATACAGAAAGGGGACTTTCTGACATCAATAGACTTGTCAGAGGCGTACCTAGACATATCTATTCGGGAGGCCCACCGAAGGTATCTTCGGTTCGCCTACAACAACAAGCATTTTCAGTACCGGGCACTTCCTTTTGGGTTGAAGTTGTCACCGAGGGTCTTCACCAAGGTCTTAGTAGCCCTGATTGCCTTACCGAGAACCAAGGGGATGTCGCTATACCTCTATCTCAACAACATTCTTGTCAAGGCAGACTCTTACAAGAAGGCGGTCCAGTCTTTGGAAACCACAATGACGGTACTCAGAGAACACAGGTTCATAATCAACATAGAGAAGAGTTCTCTCACTCCAACTCAATCCTTACTCCATCTCGGAGTCCCCAGTCTTTTGGGACGGGTGTTCGGTTTTGTTATTGACTGTTTAGCTCCCCGTTGGGAGTGGAATGTTGTCAGTTCCTTTACAGTGAAGGGATTGGAGGCTTGGAGAATGACTGGGTTCCAGGGGACAAGCCCCTCCCCCTTCCGTGTCTAAAGAGTTTACCAGCCCTGCCTTCAGAGTCTGAAGGATTGCCCCACTCTGGACCACCGAGAAGGAAGCTTCAAGGTAAGTGGAGACAAATCTTCCATTCACGATCAGTTGAATCCTCTGTGCAGAGCCCTTGTCACTTCTATTTCCTGTGTTAAAGGGTAAATAGAGGTCATAATACTAGTATCCCATGCACTTACCCATTCAGTTTAAGGCTTCTCATACCTTTTTATGCTTCTCTCTGGAAGCTAGATAGTTTAGTGGCTACCCTTACAAGAGCCACTTGATTTGTGTTTATATGGCCCTGTTACCAAAGACATCTTAGAGTCATCTGGCCTTTGCACTACCAAAGATGGGTTGAGAAGGTTATACTACTTCCATGTAGCAGTGTCCCAAATATCACAACCCAGATTGTTGTACTACTCTGAATGCTTAAAGGTTGCACTATAACTTTGTGTGTTCATGTATACACAAGACATATTAATGTAATGCCATAGTAAAAAGAGAAGGTATTTTTAGAAGGACAAAGAAATTAAATAAAACCTGGCTAAGCCCTAAGGGGTACCAAAGCAGCATAAAATACACCTAGGCATCATATTCTAGCATTTATAATGTGTCTGCTATTGCTTAGTATGATCTCTGTGTAGAAATATGTTTAAATAAATGTTATTAAATATAGAACACACATAAAAGCTAATAGTTTATCTGTTTATTGTGATGCTTAAGTTAAAGTACAGTATAAATAAATAAAGCCATATTCTGCAATGTATAATGCTTTATTTAATAAGCATTATGTATTTTTCACCAAGTGCTTATTATATTTTTCATCATCTAAATACTAATGGGAAAGAGAAAGTTCCTTGTTCTGGGACTTATTGTCTTTTAATAATTACAATAATTTGCAAGCAGTTATTTAATCATAAATAATATTTCAGTTGAACATTAGAAAACACTAAAAGCTTGAACAGCAAGCACATTAAACTAATGTCTATTTTTGTCAACCATAAATGGCTGTGATTGGCATTTTTATAGTGGTTTTATACTTACTTGAGCAATCTTTGTTCTAACCTTGTGAAATCTATGCCTATCAGTGTTGTGAGGCTTTTAAAAATGAAGTAAACTAATTCAGGCTAATTTTTGCCTCTGGTTTTAGAGCTTTTTTGCTTTTCCCATCTTTGGTTTTAGTAATAGTCTTTCCCACCAAATATATTAATGAACTTAATGTTTTAATAGATTATAAGTTATAATAAAATGGTTATTTGTGCAAATGATGATAGAAGCACAATCCTCATAGTATGGTATTATGTAACCATACGCTGGAAAATACAGTTGTTAAAATTTCATACAAAAAAGTATAAGGAATTGTCTATAAACTTCCAGCATTGTTACATGCCAGTAGTCAACATAAATTCAAAATGCATTAGAAGGTTTGGAGAACTCATTACTACTTCTAGTGTTTATTTGTTTCATTTATGCCATACCTTTCCCTCCAATGAGGACCCAATGTGGCTTGCATCATTCTCCTTTCCTCTAGTTTATCCTCACAACCAATGCTCCCTCTAAGCTGTGGAGACTTGTGAGCAAAAATTCTACTTTGTGAGCTACAGGCATTATTTATTTTATTTTATTACATTTATACCCCACCCTCCCCGCGAACGGGCTCAGGGCGGCTAACATAAGGCACCATGTGCATTCTGTGTACAAACTACAGATACAAATATAAATACAAGGTTAAAACAATTTAAAATCAATACTACAGATGCATAAATAAACTCTCAAATAGCCTCCTACGCACAGTGGGAGAGGTTGGGGTGGTAAAGATGTTACCCCTCCTACCCCGTGGTCTCTCTCGATGGAAAAAAAGCGGTGGTGGTAGTGGCTGTGGCGGCTTCTACTCATAAGCCTGGCGGAAGAGCTCCGTCTTGCAGGCCCTGCGGAACTGCATTAAAGTTGTGAGGAAGTGATTTGGCTACTGCATAAATTAGTTTGCTCTGGAGCCATCCTTTCTGAGCGAAGACAAAAATGTGTGAGCTGGAGGCTAAAAAACTGTGAGCTAGCTCCCACGAACTCAGCTTAGAGGGAACACTTCTCACAATAAGCCTGTGAAGTAGGTTAGCCTGTGATTATGTGACTGGCCCAAGGTCACCCAGCAAGCTTCCATGGCACAGTAGGGATTCATATCTGGGTCTCTCAGATAGTAGTACAACACTAACCACTACACAACACCAGGGGTCATTTCCTACAGGAGCACACAGGAGCAGAGCTCCGGCAGTAAAGAGCCCAGGGGGTGGGCACATGCAACAAGCCCCACCCCCTGCTCCCAGCAGCCCTCAGTCAGAGCAAGAAGCAACCAGGTAAGTTGCAGAGGCCCCCCCCCTCCGGTCCAAAACAGTCCAGTGGCACCTTTAAGACCAAGTTTTATTCAGGTACAAGCTCTCCCTCCTCTGTGAGGACAGATCTGCACCCCCCCCCCAATAGCTAGCAATCCAAAATAGTCCAGTGGTGCCTTCTGACACACTTCTGGTGATGTCAGGGGGTGTGGCATAGAGTTATGCTAATGAGCTCTTGCACCTCTTTTTCTACGAAATGACCCCTGCACAACACTGTTTATAAGAAGTATATATAACTTTCCTTCTCTTATTGGTTACAAACATTGTTTGTGTTGTGACATTTCCACATTGTTCGCTGAGGCAGGCAAGCCAAGAGAGGGCCGGGAGGGGGGGCTCCAGAAGCAGGCTGGCTGGAGAAGCAAAAAGGGGGGGGAGGGACATTTCAAAAACCTCCCCTTCCCTTCCCCAGCCGGCTTGCTGGGGGGGGGGAAGTGAAGAGTCAAGGG
>NW_015174902.1:261783-284185 GCF_001447785.1 Gekko japonicus
GGGGGGGGGAGCAAAGAGAGAAGGGGTTTAAAGTTTAAACCCCTTTTCTCTGGAGTCGCACCGCAGTGGTGGCGCGATCTTTCTATTGTATTCTATGGCCCCATAGAATATAATGGAAAGATGACTCTAGACACTTCCCCCCTCCAAGCCCGCCTTGGCAGGCCAGCTGGGGAAAGGAAAGGGAGGCTCTTGAAGATGCCTCCCCCCCCCCTTTTGCTTCCCCTTCTGGCATCACTTCCGGTGATGTCAGGGGGCATGGCATATGCTAATGAGCTATTATGCTAATAGCCTATTAGATATGCTAATGAGCTCCTGTGCTCTTTTTCTAAGAAATGACCCCTGGGTATAAGTTTTCATGCAGAGAACAGATGTGCTCTAACAGAGCCTGCAACCAAGTCTGCCATTATAAAGGTCCCCTCTGATTATTCTTGAGGCCATCCTTAATTTTAAAAAGAAACACCAGCATTCAGAAATAAATAAAATAACACTTTTAGAAAATTCCAAACTTAAGAACATCTCCATTTGTAAGGAGTGAAGAGCTTCAAAAGAAATTAAGGTAGTGTCAGTGAAGTGAACATACATTTCAGGCAACCAAAACCACAATTGTATATGTGGATGTCACCACATGGTCAATATAGAGATGAAGTAGATTGCATAATTGGAAGCAGAAGGTGGAGAATCTGTGTTCTTCCTTGAAAGGACAAGGAGACCCAGATGAGGGGGGAACTCCCTTCCCTCCACTTTTGGCGGCAAGAAGTCCAGTTTTGTTCCAGAAGGGAGGAGTTCCTCCATTCCCCTTTCAATCTTCTCTTCCTGCCAATGGAGAAGGCAAGGTTTTTTGAGAGCTCTGCGTGCTTTCATTTTCAGAGCTCTTTAAAGTCCAGTGACTTGATTCGCAATGCTTCATCCTTATCTGCAGCAGTCTTCTCTTTCTCACAAAGCCATGCACTTAGCTCATTAGAGCCCAGGGGATTAGCAGTGCTGCTAAAAAGCAGTAGGGAGCTGGAATACAATGGAGCCGTCTTCTGACATGGAAGTTCAAGAGGCACTGTGTGCCCAGCTGAGCACTAAGGGTCTTAGATCAACCCGAGGCGTGCGCGCCCCCCATCAGTCTCCTCTTCCCCCTCCTCCTTGGCAAGTGAGTTGGATAAGAGACAAGGTAGCAGTGAGTGCCAGAGAGGTGGCATGCTTTCTTCCTGCCAAAGTGTGCCTGCCTCTTTCTCTCCTGCAGTAGGGTTGAGCAAGGGTGCAACAGAACTGAAGAAGGAGGACCCTCTTCCTGCCTCCTCAGGAATTTCAGAGGGCTTCCAACAATGGTTGGAATATTTAATAGAAGGGACCATGGATAAAAGGGATTGCGGTAGACGCAAATGGTTGTGTTCTCCCCCTTCTTCACCCCCCACAGAAGCAGTCGAGTAAATCTGTTCACATAAGGGGATGCTGTTCACAGAGAGGCAGGATCCTTCCAAGCTCCTCACCAAGGCTGCAAAAAAGCAAGTATTGACCTTTACACACTACTCACAAGTAGACCATCCACCATATTCAGATAATTCTGTTCCCACCGATAGTGATCCTGACCTCTCTGAAAAGGAAGCAGGTCAGATCAGTGATGAGGATCCACCCCCCCTCCTCCCAAGCCCAAGAGGCTTTTTGCCACCAAGGACTTGCCTTCATTAATTGCCCCTGCTCTAAATATCTTAAAACTGTGTACTCACACAGAGGATCTTTCAGATCAGGAGGAAGGGTATCCGGACTCAGAGGGTGATGAGGTGGTCGTGTCCAGATCTAGAGAAGCAGGTTCCATCTTCCTTTTTCCTAAACTCTTCTTCCAGGAACTGAGAGACAAATGGGAAGAATCTATTCATTTCAGGTGGCTCAGGCCAAGAAGTGCTATGTCTTTCCAGTTTCAGCAGACAAACTGCTATGTATTCCAGTGATGGACACCCCCATGGCTAACATGGCATCTGGTTCAGACCTTCCCAAAGTTGGGGGAGAAGCACTTAAGGTGGCTTCAGACATAGGAGTGACACAGCCCTTTGCAAAACCCATGAGTCCAGTGCCCTCTCTATCAAGACTTCAGTGGCTTCTTTCCTTCTAGCCCATGCATCATACTTTTGGCTCCACAAGATGCAGGGGGAGTTCTCTGATGTCCCTCCCAAACTGACTTCCTACCTCCAGATGTTAGAGAAGGTCATGGCTTTTGTAGCTGATACTACTTTGGGCATGATGCAGTTTTCAGGAAGGTCCATTGGCACTACCATGGTCTCCAGACAATCCATTCAAGATTGGTGGGTCCTCCAGACAGTCTCTTTGGGTTGACAATTAGAGTTTGCCTCACCCTCTCCAAGAAGGCTCCTGCAGTCCCCTCTGTCTTCCACTCAAACAAAAGTCCAATGGGTTCTTCAAGGTATCCAGCATCTTCAGGAGCTTGGGGCCATAGAATCAGTCCCCTCAAACCAATGGGGAGCAGTGGCGCAGGCGGTAAGAGATGCCTGCACGTACATCTGGCCGAACAGCTTCGGCTGTTCGAGCCCCACCGCGGCCGGGGTGAGCACCCGGCCCTTTGTCCCAGCTCCCACCCACCCAGTGGCTCGAAAGCCTGTTAAAGGGCGATTAGACTAATGGGTACCTGCTACTAGAGCAGGGGGGCACCCGTCCCTGTGATGCAGCGGCGAGCGGTGAAGAGAAGCAGTGGTCGACGGTGGCAGCGGAGAAGAAATGGCTGGCGAGGCGAGGAGCGAGCGATCGAAGGGGCCAGACCAGCTGGTGCGGAGGCGGAGCAACACAACAGGCCGGAGCCTCATCGGACAGAGGCCGCAGCGGAGCATGCACGGAAGTGCGGTTGGTCCTGGCCGGAAATGAATCGCTACAACCGGAAGAAAGGGAACTCCAAAAGACCAGCACCAGGAAAGGACCTGTATATCTGTGGCCCTAGGTTAGTCTCGGTAAAATGTGATTAGCACGCTCTGTAAGCCGCCCAGAGACCCTTAGGGGTTAGGGCGGGATAACAAATCGAAGTAATAAATAAATAAATAAATAAATAAATGTGTGTTAGGTCTATACTTAGTTTTTTGTCATGGTTCCAAGGAGGAATGGGAAATGATGCCCCATTCTGGATCTCCAATTGCTAAACCAGTCTCTGAAGCTCTGTTGCATCCAGATGGAGACTCTCAAATCCATCCTAGAAGACCTGAACGGGGGGATTTCCTGTCTTCAGTAGACCTCACCGAGGCATATGTACACATTCCGGTTTGGCCTCCTCACCAGAAGTTCTTGATATTTGCCATTTTGGGACGACACTTCCAATGTGGAGCAATGCCGTTTGGCCTGGTGTTGACTCCCAGGACCTTCACCAAATTGATGGTATCATTAGTGGCAGCTGTTCAAAAGAATGCCCAATAAATTTACCCCAGCTGGATGATCTCCTGTTGAGTTCACCCGCCCCCCAAGAAGAAGGCAGCAGAGAACCTTCAGAGGATGATAAGCTTTCTTCAGAGACATGGGTTTGTCGTAAAATTCAAGAAGAGCCAGTTGTTGTCCACACAGGTATTAATCCACTTGGGGGCTGTGATAGACAAGTCAAAGGGGAAACTTTTCCTTCCACAGGAGAAGGCAGAAATGATAGCCAATATGGTGCAGCAAGTTCTGTCTCAGCATTCCTGAGACATCATGTTTCTCTTGGGACTCTTGGGTCCCACAGGTGAGAGCACACTTGAGGGATTTACAGCGGCTACTTCTGCCCTGGCAGCTGGCAATCGCAGTAAAGCGTCATCAGAGGATTCTGGTTCCAGACAAAGTAAGATCATTCTTAGCTTGGTGGCCAAATCCCTACAACCTTTTAAAAGGCAAATCCTTCCTTCCCACACTAATAGGGTGGTGATGATGGATGCCACCCTGGAGGGATGGGAGGCTCACATGGAGTCAGCTCATGTGCAAGGGAAGTGGTCCCTTCAGGATCAGTCCAAACCTATAAATTGGCTCAGGTTGAGAGCCATTTCCTTGGCTCTCCATCATTTTCTTCTGACCTTTGAGTCCTCATCAGTGTCCGTCAGAAAGCCTTCAATACAAAGCAGCAAGGCTCATGAGATGGTTGGAACATCACCTGCACAGTTTAAGAGCCTGGTCAACAGGGAAATGGATTGGCTGTTCAGATTGATCCTGGACCCAAACGAATGGTCCCTGAAATCATCAGTCTTCAACCAACTAGTAGACCAGTTTGGCTTGCCAATTCTGGATCTCTTTGCCTCCAAGAGCAATGTGAAGATGCTGAGGTTTTTCTCCAGGTACCTCTGTCCCCAGGCCAAAGGAATGGATGCCTTCCAACAAACCTTACAAGAGGCCGGATGGCCTTTTCTACACGTTTCCTCCTGTAGCATTTCTGCCTGGATTCCTCCGCAAGGTGAAGGAAATGAGAGCTCAAGTAATTTGTGTTATTCTGTTTTGACCCAGGTAGCTATTGTTCCCAGTTTCAACAGACCTCCAGAACAGGGACCAATTGTTCATCAGGACCCAGGGAGTCTCATCTTACTGCCTGGCTCTTGAACACAGGTCACTAGAGCAGTTTCATCTCTCCGACAAGGTGATTCGTACTGTTCTAGCTGCCAGATGTATGTCTGCTTCTAGAATCTATGATGTTATGTGGAAGGCCTTCCAGTGCTGGTGCACTAAAAGTCACATGGAGAGTTTGAACCCGGCTCTAAAAGACATATTGCTCTTCTTACAGAGCAGGCTGGACAAAGGCCTATGCCCCAATACGTTAAAGAGACAGTTGGCAGAACTAGCCACTGTCCTACCAGAGTATGAGGGTCACCTAGTCTCTTCACATCCAGTAAGAGATTCTTGAGAGGAGTGTCTCCCTCCCATTCTCCTACAGTACACAGGTTTCTGACTTGGAGGCTTTACTTGAATGCACTGACTAGAGATCCCTTTGAACCACTTTATGAGGTTTCTTTGAAGGTGATGATGTTAAAAGCCCTTTTTCTGGTCTTGGTGACTTTAGCCCATAGGATCTCAGAATTAGGAGCCCACCAGAAAGTACCTTTTGTGTGTTCCATTGTGACAAGGTGGTTTTGTGATTAGATCCAACCTTCTTGACAAAGGTTAACTCCATGTTCCACAGATCCAAGGAGATCTGCCTCCCTACCTTATGTCCTAATTCATCACACCAAAAAGGAAAAGAATGGCAGACTCTTGAAGTCCATAGGGCCCTTCACATAAATATTTTTAGAACTAAATAGTGGTGTAGATCAGACTCACTCTTTGTTGCCTTCGGCCACTCTACCATGGGTAAGAGGGTAACGAAGTCTACGTTGAGTAGATGGCGGAAACAGTGTGTCCTGTTAGCCTACCAGGCAGCTGATATGCCTCCCCCCAAGGGTATTACAGCCCACTCTGTTAGGAGTGCAGCCACTTCCATGGCCCTGGAAACCAGACCTTCCATAGATGAGATATGTGGGGTGGCTACCTGGTTCAACCCTTCTACCTTTATCTGCCACTACAAGAGAGAGAAGTCATCCTCTTCAGATGAAGCCTTTGGCCGCAGAGTTCTGCAGTAGTTAGTGCAAAAGGATTAAGGGTATTCAAGTTTTTTGTGCACCCTGGGGACAGTATGCTTTGTTACATACCCACTCATCCAGATCTCCTTGTCCTTCCAAGGGAGAATCGTACATTGGTACACACTGTGAAGGTCCATTCTCCTTGGAACTGATGAAGAGACCCCCCAAAAAACCCCTCCCAAAAAACCAGAAAAGAGTGAAAGATAGAGGTTGAGGAGGACAGAATGATTATAGAAAAAGGGAAAAATTCCTTAATCGGGTGTTCTGTCCAGTTGTTAGTCTGGGGTGTGTTGTGTTGCTGTGGTTTTTTCTAGGTCTTCAGTTTATGGCATTGGCCATGGGATCTATTGAAGTTTCCGGACTGAAAGGGGAATGGGGGAGCTCCTCCCCCTGAAACAACAAAGCTGGACTTCCTGCCTCCAAAAGTGGAGAGAAGGAAGTTCCCCACTCATCTGGGTTTCCTTGTCAGTTCCAAGGAGAATGGACCTTCACAGTAAGTAACAATCTGCCATTCTGTCTGCTAAAACAAGACCAGGAGCTGATTGTAGTACAGACCGTGAATTGTTAATATCGAAAATTAGAATAAAGATGAAGACAAACACCAAAACATTATAGTGCCAAAATACAATCTAAACAGCATTCAAATAAAGACAGGGTTGTCTTACATTCACATACAGGATACAATTATGTCCATTGTTACATTCTGGCCACCTTCCTTTTGAGTAAATATGGGCATTTGCCTAAAATCAAACCACCTGCCAAGAGACAAGGGAAATGAAATAACTTATTAAATTAAACTGGAAAATTTAACCCTGTGATCTAAATGACTTTTCTACTAGTAGAATTTTTGATCTTATAACCTGTGCTCAGAAAATTAAAAAATATCTGAAGTAGCATAAATCTATGTTCTTTTAATGTTGGGTGTAAAAAGATAACTTTGACAAGAAAAAAGTGTTACATTTTACTACCTCGATTATATAAAACAGAAGTTCTTGTTTAATCCTTTGTGGGGTTGCCAGCCTCCAGGTGGGGCCTGGAGATCTCCTGCTTTTACAGCCGATCTCCAGCTGACAGATCAGCTCCCCTGGAGAAAATGGCTGCTTTGAAAGGTGGACTCTATGGCATTGTACCATGCTGAGGCCCCTCACCTCCCCAAATCCTGCCCTCTCCTGGCTCCACTCCCAAAGTCTCCAGGTATTTTCCAACCCAGACCTGGCAACTCTAATCCTTTGGAATCAACCAGTGGCAACTTTTTTTAAATTGTAAAAGTGCTGCTGGTGGCTGTGGCATCAGCAGCATCTGAGTTCCTGTGCAATTTACCACAGTCTACCATCCAAAATATAGACAGCAACATTTATGAAACTACACAGGAGCATTATCTACCCTTCTCCTTTTAATGAAAAAGAGCTGAACCACCTGTGCTGCTGAAACTATTGGTGCAGAGTAGATTGGGCTGTTAGCAGGCCTACCTGCCTTCACACTTTAGGGGCCATTCAGCAGTGCAAAGGATTATGTGTTCTCAAAGATGGTTCCTGGGAACAAGGACTCCTGGGTTATTTAGATTTCATGTGCATTCATACAAAGTATTCAGATACTCTGAAGAACTCTGAAGAGTTTCAGAGGCTTCTTCTGAGGCCTTCCTTCAGTTCATTGCCACCTCCAATAAGTTGGGGGAGTGAGAGAAGACCGTGAGAAAAGGTTCAAGAATTAGTACATGGGAATCTAGGAGACTTGTAGATTGAGGGGAATTGGTTGGGTGGACAAGAATTTAGGCTGGTTGTGCTTGCAATTATATCACTGGGCATATTTGTAGAGCCAGAGTAAGCATGAAAAAAATACTTTCTGCAGGTTTGTAGCACTTGTATTACACGTATTGGACATAGCCTGTTATGGATTGAGGTCAGGGACACTTGCCCATCATTTGTCAGTACATCGCTGAGAGCACAAGGTTGTGGGTATTAGTTTATTGTCAGAAACTCCAGCTTGTAGAAAGCTGGTGGAATGTGTACTTTTCTTTGAAAATCTTAAATGGTGTACATTTTTAAAAGATCCTCATTTAGTCTTCACTTTTTAGTCTTCAGACATGACGAACACCCAAATAGATATTTGTGGGTTTGAGAGGCAGAGTAAAGCAAATAATTAGTTAGTTGGTTCATTTTTGTCTGTTTTGTTTGTTTTTCTTGGTGTGAAAAGAATATGTATTTTGTGGGTAAATAAGATGGAAAGAGTATGTGTAGGGTTGCCAGGTCCAGGTTCAGGAATAATTGGCTATTTGGGGGGTGCAGCCTGAGGAGGGGAGGGTTTGGGGAGGGGAGGGACTTCAATGGGGTATAATGCCATTGAGTTCACCTTCCAAAGGGGGCATTTTCTCCAGGTGAATTGATCTCTTTCTCCTGGAGATAAGTTTTAATCCCAGGAGATCTCCAGCCACCACCTGAAGGACTGCAAAAACAACAAAGGACAACGGACTAAGAGAGCTGTTGTAACCAAATATGTTAAACTCTGAAAATGGGCTGCATCTCAGAGGCTCCCAAATCATATAAAAGTTGTTAATTCTTACTGATGGAACTTTTATATGATTTGGGAGTCTCTGAGATGCAGCCCATTTTCAAAGTTTAACATATTTGTTTACAGCACCACCTGGAGGATGGCAACCCTAAGTATGTCTCTGTATCTAGACCAGCAATACCTCAGTTCTGTGGGAGAGATTCCTCTTTAGCTTGTGTACAAAATATGGCGTTTGAAAGAAAGCAAACCCCATTTTTATTTATTTATAGTAATGCTCAACCTTTAGAGGCTTAAAAATTATGGCAATTGACGTACCTTACCTCGGTGGGAGCTTTCATGTTGCCCTCCATTTGCATTGAAGAAGCTGCCAGTCTTTTTCCAGCCTCTTTGAAGTCTATAAGGCTGGGGAGGAAAATGGGTTCTTCATAAGAAAATCATATTGATGTATAGAGAAGATAACTTGTATGTTTCAGATTGACATCAAGATGTAAGTTCTTTAAACTCTGATCGAGAGGATGCAAATGATGATTGTTAATAAAAATAATTGGGGGGGAATGCAGTTTCTACTTGAACCATGAAGTTTCAAAAAACTGCAGTCACTCTGAAGGCATCATCAAAGTTCTTACTGCTCTTCAGTATCCCTGTTTCAAACACTGCCCAAGCATAACTGAGTAATATTCCCCTACAGAAACACTTCTCCATATAAGTGTGTATAGTAAAACTGGAGTTGTACATTAAACTCAAGAAATCAGACAAGCAAATAATTTATTTGTTTAATATGAAATCTATGAGTATTATCCTGGCTCTTTCAGGGTTCTCTTTTCAATGTTACTGTCGCATCCTGCATCCAGCTTGGGTGGTCCTACCTCTGTGGGACTGGGCTGGAGGAAGGGCTCTCAAAGGGGTTGGGACCAGAGCCTCAGATAAAGGAGAGGGCCTAGGGTTACGTCACCACCGGCACCCAACTCTCTCTCTGTGTCTCTCTCTGTCTCTGTCTCAGCTTGCAGGCAGCTTACCAGTCACCGCGGTCTCCTCCCCAGCTCTGGGTCTTCATCCCCTTTTTATTCCCTTTCACCAGAACCTAGTTCCTCCCCTCCTGCCCGTCCTTGCATCCTATAGGTCTCCCTCCCTTGTCCATCCCCTAGTGCCTGTGTGCCATTGGTGGGGCTTTCTCACCCTTTAAGCCCTGGGTTGAGGCTCCGCCCCTGGGCTGTGGCCTCAGCATCTCTGCCTGGGTGTGGCACAGCCTCCCGGAGCCCACTCCCTGCTGCCCCCCCCCCGGCCCATGATGCCCTCCAGAGCTGGTAAGGTTTTTCCTGCGCCCGGCCATGGGCCTCTGGGCTTGGACCGGGCACATCCAGGCAGCCCTGTCCTCGGCCCAGGCTCTTTGGAGCTGTGTCAGTCGGGTCCGGGCTGCTCCCCCCACCCACCATTGGGCTGTCTCCACCTTCAGGCCCACAGCACTGGGGTCGCCCGTAGGTTGCTTCTCAGCGGTGGGGGTGGGTGGGGAGGTTTTCTTATATGCCACCCACATCCTCCCGGGGTCAGGGCCAAAGGCATTGTGGTGCCACAGCGGTGCCCCCCCCCCCAGTCTCTTCCAGCCCGTGGGTCGGGGAGGCCTGCCCGGGTGTTGCCCAAATCCCTGCGAGGCTGTGGGCAGTGGTAAGGGGGGGCGGCGAGGTGACGTCGCTTCCCATGGCCC
Organism: Gekko japonicus; assembly: GCF_001447785.1. Taxonomy (NCBI): domain Eukaryota; kingdom Metazoa; phylum Chordata; class Lepidosauria; order Squamata; family Gekkonidae; genus Gekko; species Gekko japonicus. The sequence continues at coordinate 271,549 of NW_015174902.1, forward strand.
CCTTCTGCCTGCCAGTCCCACCCGTCGGGATGCAAGGCCAGGCCGCGGTGGGACAGTTACATTTAATATCTCTTCTGTTCTCTGAGTGTTTTGCTTCCACAGTTTCTTTAGCTTATGTCTAAGTTAGGAAACTGCAGGGGGGGTATGTTACCTTGTGGGATTCACATGATTTTCAGGCTATAGCACATAGGTTTTACCTCCCTGGACACTCAGCCTGAAGATCAGTTTAACGCAGGTTTATAGAGCGTCTTCCATGTTTTATTTCCATCAGTTACAACTGATCTCCAGGCTACAGAGATCATTTCTAAGCTACAGAGATCAGTTCCCTTGGAGAAAATGGCTGCTTTGGAGAATGAACCCTATGGCAGTATACCCTACTAAGGTACCTCTCCTTTCCAAATCCTGCTCTCCCCCCAAATTTCCAGGAATTTCCCAACCCAGAGATGGCAGCACTAAGAGACCTCCATCGTTTCCAACACCAACCAAATGAGAGTGTAGTCCAACAAGTTCTGCTCTCATTCATTAGCAGGGGTTGATGCTGTAGTGCTTAAGTGGAATGAAGACAAAATATTCTAAGTATCAGTTGATGTCTACATATGGTGCTTCTTAGAAGCTAGAAAATTCCTGAGACCTGCCTAAGAAACAGGAAGTAGCTGGGACAGAAAAAGATGAGGAAATGGGGTTCATGAGGGGGGAAAGGTAACTTTTTCAATATTCTTCTAGGTATCCTGAGCTAGCATATGTGTGCAGAAATCCTAATACCTTGGTATTATATCCTGGAGCGGGAGCAGCAAATCTGGAAGAAGTAGAATTCAGCTCTCCCAATCCCCGTGTAATCGTAATCATCGATGGAACCTGGAGTCAGGCCAAAGATATATTCTTTAAGAACTCCCTTTTCCGGATACCTAAGCAGGTAAGTTTGAATGCTTTTACTTTAAAATGGAGTGCGTGTGCTTGTCTATTTCTGTGTTGCCTTGCAAACTTCTGTCACTCTATATTTGCATATGCGTACTGTCAGTTTAGCATGGAAAATATCACTGCAAGTGTCCTTAACTCTGTTAAGGTTTATATATGTTCCCTTTGTTTAAACCAATTTTCCTAATCTGAAAAAGAGGTCCAAGTATTCAAATATATTCAGGATATGGAGGTAACTACTTTCCCCCCCCCCCCCCCAGAGTTAGTTGAGTATAGTGTTTTTCTTCATGAGAAACAAAACGGGTTTATTTCATTGGATTGTTTTAGAATGTTCAGTGCTTAGGAAAAAAAATATGATTGTAGGGTTGTTTGCAATAGCTGGAAGTCTATTGAAAAGAAGTCGGACTACATATTATTGTCAGTCTATAACTGCACAAAAGAACATTTTGATTTCTACTGTCAGATTTCATGGATCTTTGTGAGACTTCAAAATTTGCCCACTCTGATATATGTGGGTCCTTGTTCACCATTAGGTGAACAATTTATTAGATCTACTGAGCTATGAATGGTAAGAAAATAGCACATTCATAAATGCTAGTATGTGAGCTCATACTACTCTACAAACTGTGGGTTCTCAGCGCAGCTTTCATGTTTCAGTTCATTCTGTTTTGTGCGAGTAGAAGAATTTATTTTTGGGTTTAGTTTCTCTTATTCAGTGTTGTAGTAGGAGATATAAAACAGAAGACATAACCCTTTGTTCAGAAGGGAACCTTTGCATCCAACTATTGAGTTCAGTGTTGATATCATAATGGTAATGTAACCTCTTCCATGCATTATTAATATGAACATTGTATTAAAAAGTTGTTTTGATGTATGAAATTATAGCTTTCCAGAATGAGAATTAATTGAAGACCTGTACCTTAATTTTGTGTATGTGTGCCAGGTACTTGTTTCATTGGCTTGGATCCAGGTTTGCCCTAGAACAAGTGAAGGGCACTTGATGATTTTCCCCCTTCCCAATGCAGACATCCAGAATTCAATGTAAGCAAGTAACTAGATTTACTTTTTAAGGAAATGGTGAAGCAGTTATTCAGGTAGGTATGAATCCTGGGCAGATTAAAATAGACACTTGTCCCCTACATTCTATGTCTCCAAGCAGCACATCGGGGAGGGGCATCTAGGAGATGATAATAGCATTAGCCTAATCCACAGATCCCAAAGACAGTAGGTTCATTAGGATCATGGAGCAGGCTGAAAATAGTGGAGAAATGGGAAGGTGAAGATGAAAAGTAAGCATAAAGCATACACTCTGTTTTTGAATTTTTGTTCCTATCAGTGATGGCAAACAATTGTCTTAGTGCTGGGAATTTACCTTTTTATATTTTCAGACATGTATTATACTACTTGAAAGAGCATAGTTGTTCAGAAACCCAGATAATGATGTTTGGCGGGAGGGGGGGGAGTATCTTTTGGAGAGCCAGTTTGGTGTATTGGTTAGGAGCACTGACTGTAATCTGGGAGAACTGGGATTGATTCCCAACGCCTCTACATGCAGCTGCTGGTGTGACCTTGGGTCAGTTACAAGTTGTTTCAGAGCAGTTCTTGAAAGAGCTCTCTCAGCCCCATCTACCTCACAGGGTGTCTGTTATGGGGATGGGAAGGGAAAGGGGATTGTAAGCCACTCTGAGATTCCTATGGGTAGTGAAGGGCAGGGTATAAATCCAGTCTCATCCTTCTCCTCCTCCTACATCTGTGATTATTTAATGATTCAGTAAATGCATTCTCTCATGGGAGGGAGGCTTGCATGGTTCGATGAGGCTGCGGGCTGTGCCATGGAGGGCCACCCAGCACGGAAAGGCCACAGTGGACAACTCAGACAAGACATATTCCAGTGGAGAAGGAAATGGCAGCTCACTCCAGTATCTTTGCCAAGAAAACCCCATGGACAGTAACAAAAGACTAAAAGATATGATGCCGTAAGATGAGCCCCTCAGGTTGGAAGGTGTCAAATATGCTGCTGGGGAAGAGCAGAGGGCAAGTACAGGTAGCCCCAGGAAGAATGAAGCAGGTGGGCCAAAGCCAAAAGGACGCTCAACAGCGGATGTGTCTGACAGTGAAAGGAAAGTCTGATGCTACAAAGAACAATACTGCATAGGAACCTGGAATGTAACATCTATGAATCAAGGTAAGCTGGACGTGGTCAAAAATGAGATGGCAAAACTGACATTAACATCTTGGGAATCAGTGAACTAAAGTGGACGGGAATGGGCAAATTTAACTCAGAGGACCATCATATCTACTACTGTGGCCATAAATCCCGAAGAAAAAATGGTGTGGCCTTTATAGTTAACAAGAGAGTGAGAAAGGCAGTAATGGGATACAATCTTAAAAAATGATCTTCATCCAAATCCAAGGCAAATCATTCAACATCACAGTAATCCAAGTCTATGCCCCAACCACTGATGCAGGAGAGGCTAAAGTGGACCGGTTCCGTGAAGACATACAACACCTCCTAGAACTAACACCAAAAAATGATGTCCTCATCATCATAGGGGACTGGAATGCTAAAGTAGGAAGTCAGAAGATAACTGGAATAACTGAAAAGTTTGGCCTTGGAGAACAAAATGAAGCCGGGCAAAAGACTAACAGAGTTTTGTCAAGAGAACACACTGATCATAGCAAACACCCTCTTTCAACAACCTAAGAGGTGACTCTACACATGGACATCACCAGATGGGCAACATCAAAATCAGATTGATTGTATCATTTGCAATCAAAAATTGAGAAGTTCTATACAGTCAGTAAAAACAAGACCTGGAGCTCACTGTAGCTCAGACTACTCATTGCAAAATTCAGGCTTTAACTGAAGAAAGTTGGGGAAACCACTAGGCCATTCAGGTTTGAATTAGATCACATCCTTTATGAATATACAGTGGAGGTGAAGAATAGGTTTAAGGGACTAGATTTGATAGATAGAGTGCCCGTAGAACTATGGACGGAGGATCGTGACATTGTACAGGGGGTAGCAATCAGCACCATCCCAAAGAAAAAGAAATGCAAGAAAGCAAAGTGGCTGTCTGATGATGCTTTACAAATAGCTGAGGAAAGAAGGAAAGTGAAAGGCAAAGGCGAAAAGGAAAGATTTACTCAACTGAATGCAGATTTCCAGAGAACAGCAAGGAGAGATAAGGAGGCCTTCCTGAATGAACAATGCAAAGTAATAGACGGAAACAATAGAATGGGAAGGACTAGAGATCTCTTCAAGAAAATTGGAGAAATCAAGGGAACATTCCATGCAAAGCTGGCCATGATAAAAGACAAAAACTGTAGGGACCTAACAGAAGCAGAAGAGATTAGGGTGGCAAGAAAACATAGAAGAACTATACAAGAAGGACCTCAATGTCCTTGATAACCATGACGGTGTGCTCGCTGACCTTGAGCCAGACATCCTGGAGTGCAAAGTCAAATGGGCCTTAGAAAGCATTACTACCAGCAAACCTAGTGGAGACAACGGTATCCCAGCTGAGCTATTCAAAGTCCTAAAAGATTATGCTGTTAAGGTGCTGCACTCCATATGCCAGCAAATTTGGAAAATGCAACAGTGGCCATAGGATTGGAAAAGGTCGGTTTACATTCCTATCCCAAAGAAGGGCAATGCCAAGGAATGTTCAGGCTATCGCACAATTGTACTTTTTACACACGCTAGCAAGGTCATGCTCAAGATCCTACAAGCTAGGCTTCAGCAGTAAATAGAGAACTACCAGAAGTACAAGATGGGTTTTGAAGAGGTAGAGGAACTAGAGATCAAGCTGCCAATATTCACTGGATTATGGAGAAATCAAGGGAGTACCAGAAAAACATTTACTTCTGCTTCACTGACTACACTAAAGCCTTTGATTTGTGTGGATTGTGTAGAAAGCAGTTTTATTTGTAATTAGCAAGATTATTCTTTGGAGCACCTTTCCTATGAAGAAAGGCTGGGGAGTCTCTGGGACTTTGCAGTTTAGAAAAGAGATGACTAAGAGACAGGGACATCTTAGAGGCACACAAAATTATGCATAGGGTGGAGTGGACAAAGCAAACTTTTTCTGTTTCTCCTAAAATACTAGAACTTGACAACATCAAGTGAAGTTGATGGGCAGCTGATTTGTGGTGGGCAAAAGGAAATACTACTTTACTCACTAAGTGATTAAAATGTCAAATGCACTGCCAGAAGCTGTAGTGATGGCCACAGACATAGACAGCTTTAAAAGGGAATTAGGCGGATTCATGCCTTGACCTGGATAGCCCAGGCTAGCCCGATCTCATCAGATCAGGGAAGCTAAGCAGGGTCAGCCCTGGCTAGTATTTGGATGGGAGACCTCCAAAGAATACCAGGGTTGTTATTCGGAGGCAGGCAATGGCAAACCACCTGTGAGCTTCTCTTGCCTTGAAAACTCTGTGGGGCGGGCATAAGTCAACTGTGACTTGATGTAAAAAAAAAAGGCAGATTCATGGAGGAATAGGTCTATCAGTAACTACTAGCCAGGGTGACTAAAGGGAACCTCTACATTCAGAGGGAGTAATCCTCGGAATATCAGTGCTGGGAGGCAGTATGAGGGGGAAGGCTTCTGCATTTGTCCCCCGTTGCTGTTCCTCCTGAGTAACTGGTTGGGCATTGTGAGAGACAGAATGCTGGACTAGATGGACCACTAGTTTGAGCCAACAGGCCTCTTCTTATGTTCATAATTTCCTTTGGTAGAAGTTGCTGCAGTTGTTCTTGGTAGACTGAGTTTGTATCTATTATACTTTGATTCCAGCTCTGTTTTAAATGTTGTTGTTAGCAGGTGGCAGGTTTTCAGGAGCAGCAACCTCCAATATGTCTGCCACAAGCTTGCCATTAGCCAGCTGCATACAAGCTGGCTGCTATTCAACTGGTGCCCCCATCTGGGAACCAGAAAATATAAGCTTTTCACTTCCTAGATCTCTTTTAAAATAGTAGTTTCTATCAGTTATCAAATTCACACAAGTCTCCTCAGAGGGAGGGAGAGATTAAGACTGACATTTTGAGCGACTGTGTACTTTTCCCTTCCTGAAGCAGGTGTAAAGCATGGCTGTGGCCAGAGGTTTTGAGCCAAAGGGCAAAAGGACTCTTTGGCTTTATCTCATGGCACACAGCCTGTGCTTTTGGATGAGCCAGCTGCTGAATCCAGGACCAGTCCAAGATGCAGTTTGTTGCACTGTCGTTTGATTTATTTATATTGTATTTTGGTTGTTGGAAGCTACTTTGGGTCCCTTTGACAAGAGAAGCATGATACAAATATTTTGATAAATAAATATAATGTTGGCCACCTTTCCAACCACTTTACTTACAGCTCTGTACTTGTTCTGTTTGAAATCTCTTAGGAGTTATGCTAAACAATTGAAAAAGAGAAATAACTGTTTGGAAAGTTCACAATAATATTCCTTTTCATAAAATTCACGTATCAAAAGGACTGTAATGTTCTGCTGCTGCTATCAATAAAAGTTATTGGTGCCTGAACTGTAGCTTCTTTTATAGCCAAAAAGATCAGCCTAACACAAGTTAAAGAGCATCTTCCATGTTTTATTTCCATTAATACAAAGGTTATATTATTACACTATTTTCTGATAATCAAAATGTCTAACCCTTTGAGAGTAAAATGTATAACACAGAAGTAAAACAGGACCCATGTTTTGCTTCTTCTCAGAGTATGCTGTATTTCTTCTTTTTCTCTAGAGATTTGCTAAATTTTTATTCCTTCAGCATAAGGTCTCTTTTGGTGCCAGCATTTATTTGCTTCTAAAGTTATTGGAGCAAGTTTTTATTACAAGAGGTGATTTAAATATTAATAGAACAGTTGCCACACACAAAGTTGAGGCACTGTAGCAAATCATACTCTTGACAAGATGAGCATTGAAACAAGTATGCATTTGAAGGCCAAACTGCACATTCCACTAAATGAACAGTCACTGCTGAAAACAGTTGTCATATATTTCATTTAGCCTTCTCCACCCATAGCATCTAAGATAATTTACAGTGCAGTTTTAAAAAGAGTTACACAGTTTTGAGACCATTGACTTCAACGGACTTAAGAGGGTATACTGTATAGGATTGTACTGTTAGCCTGTATCCTGATGTTGCAACTATGTGCATTTCTCTGCTTCCCATCAACAGCATCTAATGATTTGGCATGGGGAGTAGGGGTGTACACAAAAAATATATAAATTTTTAACCCGAATATTCCCAAATACCAGTATCAGTATTGTACTGGTATTTGGGAAACCTGAATTTATTCAGCCCCATTATACCCTATGGGGAATTTCACTCACTGAGTCAGGCCGCAACAGCGGTGAGTGAACTGAAGCCATTTAAAGTTTAAATACGTTCAGTTCACTAGCCAAGTTGTGCCACCAAGAACTGAACTCTTTTTATTACAAAAGGTGATTTAAATATTAATAGAACAACAGTTGCCACACACAAAATTGTTGTCCTATAGCAAATTATACTCTTGACAAGATGAGCATTGAAAAAAGTAAGCATTTGAAGGCCAAACTACACATTCCACTAAATGAACAGTCGCAGCTGAAAATAGCAAGCAAACTGAAGACATTTAGTTCCCTCATTGAGTCACACCTTCACCGTGGCCCAGAGAAGAAACCTTGTTCTGGTCTGCCCAAGCAGTCATGCCCCAAATTCCCTGTGACTGGCGCTGGGACGATCACTGCAGAAGGTCCAGCACACTGGGCTGCTGTGGTGACAAGGAAAAAGGGGAGAGGCACCTCCAGCTCCCCATGTCCTGCTTCCTGCACCCCTGGTTAAGTCTAGGAACCTTGCTTCTTCTGGTCTCCAAATAGGCTTGACATTATGACATTACTAAATATGAAGATAGTTTGTGCTGGTTTCTTAACTTCTGTAGGCACTTGAAGTTTAATATCCTGCATTATACTTGGCCTCTGACTGTATGAAACCAGTTGTTCCATGTTTGTCAAAGGTCAAGTACTTTCCAAATCATATTAGTGCAATTCTAAGAAACTGAATGGTCTCCGAAAATAAGATGATGTTGTAACTCTTGTTGATGCAGTTAAGTGGTCCAAGGCCAAAGAAGTGTGTATCTAGATAAATTGCCTACATAGTCATCACATACCTCGGTATACCTGTTCCGTTTTCACATTGAAGATCCCTCAAATTAGCCCCATCAGTTAAGCAGCTTTAACAGATCAGTTCTTCCAATAGATCTTCCCTTCTTTATTGTGGTTTAATTAAATCTGATTTGATTATTCTGTTGCTAACTGATGGTCTCCAATGTATTTTCTGGTGTCCACTTTCCCAAAGCAGAGAACCAATCCTGGTTTTCTTCTACTTTATTAGATCAGGAAGTACTTCAGAAGAAGTTGGGTAGTATCACCCTAGTGTCTTCAGGGAGCATTAATTTGAAAAAACTATGTCCATCACAGGACAGCAGTTGGCTTGAAATCTCCCTATATATTGTGACTAGGGTTGCCAAGTTACTTACAGGTAATAGTGGGGGAGACTTGATTCCTCTCTGGGAGATTCGCATGCACACAAAGCGTGCATGCCTGAAACTGATGTCACCCGGACGTGATGTCATCATGTTGGACACATTGCCGGCTGACGCTCTAGTAATCAGCCTGAAAACTCTATGGTACCATAGAGTTTTCAGGCTGATAGCTAGAGCATCATCCGGCGACGTGCCCAGCACGATGATGTCACCTCTGGGTGACATCATCGTGCTGGGCACGTTGGCCCAAACCGGGCACTTTGGGGGGTTTCCCCCCGCCGCCCTTTTCCGTACCGACGGATTGGGGACCCTTTTAGCGGGGGAACCTTCTCCCCCCCGGGGGACCTGGCAGCCCTAATTGTGACTGGCCCCCAGCTTTTGTAGTAGCCATTTTGTGGTGGAGCCTCCTAACTGTTCTCAGCATTCCCAAAATGCCCTCCTCCTCCTCAGACTGAGAAGGGTTGGCTTTTTTTCTTTCTTATTCCAGCACTGTGATTTAAAAGAAAATAGGAGGATCTCTCTTTCTTAAATAGGTGTGTGATGTTTCCATTATTTCTCATTTTTGTTAGCCTCCCCATTTTTTTTTCCTCTGACCCACTCAATTCATTGTGAGAATTGATATGTTTCAGGAATCCCCAATCCTGTTGATACAGCATGGACTTTTGAAATTTACTAAGGTTATATTAAATAAGCAAAACTAGGGTGGAATTATTTATTGTAGCTGTGCTAAAGGCAAGGGAAAGTGGGCAAAAATTAACACTGTACTGATGGGAAAGGGGATAGGCCTGAATGCCCGGGTTTAACTTTGCCCTACACTGTTGCCTCTGAAGATGGTTCCACTTTTTTAATCATGTCATTTGAATAAATGTATACAATATGCCTCATATTTTTTAGAAATATGATTGTATACGCAGCATAGCACACTGGACTTTTCTAAATCATTATCCCCCCCAGGATGTGAGAACATTGTAGCAGGAGTCTAAAGAACAAGAATGAAGGAAAGGCTATAGAAATTCTTTTGAGATTTAACAAGCAATAGAATAGAGTTGTCAAGCACAGCCTGGCAACTGGCAGGAGATGAGGGACGCAGGGACACATGGTTTGGGGGAGGAATCAGTTGGTCTAGCACAACTAAGTCTCTTCGGGGTGCTGGAAGTGACACTCTAGCATTCACCCAACTATAGTTTAATCTTAGCATTTTGGGTGAATGCTCAAGCATCATCCAGCATGATGACATCACTTCCAGATTGTGCTGAGAGAGATGTCATTGTTTCATGAACACCAATCCCTCCCCCATTTTCCCAGGCATTTTCTCCCACTACCTAGCTGAGGAGTACTGGGCAATGGGAGCTGGGGGTGGGAAACTGGAAGATGGTACCCTAGAGTAGCTGCCCTTAGGAAACATATGTACTGAAGGCTTTTTTCCACCAATAAATAACAAAGGCTGACTGTTACATATTAGCACCAGTGGCCTATTGCATCGGAGAAGCCTTCCTTAGACTATTCCTTAGACTATGGAAAAGTCAGTCTTGCTTCTATGTGAACAGAGGAGTGGCTATATGGAGGGTGAGAGATACACAATAGTGAAATATGGGTTACAAGACTAGAAGCTGAAATTTAGTGTACTCTCATTCTGATTTTTATATTATTGCTTCCTTACAGTAGAGAAGTTGGCAAGAGCATTAACAGAGCTATAGTTCTGTTTCCATAGACAGAAGAGGTATATTTATAACTATGGTTTAAGCTCTTCCAGAAAGTCAGAGGGAAGGTTAGGTAATTTGATAGGCAATACAGAGAATACATGGCTCCTCTTATTTTCTTTTCCTAAAATGTAAGCATTATATTTTCAAAAAAAAATTCAAGAATGTTCTAGGAAAATATTTCCTATTATATATGCATTTTTTATTTCAGTGCAACATCATGCTATCTGCAGTGCAACACCAGACTATCTTCTAGCAGACTATTACAAATAATATTGCACATAGTCACAAAAGATTGTATGTTTCCAAATCTGTCCACAGTATTGAAGAATTTTTTCTCCCCTCGTTGGTTTTATCCTTCATTAAGTGCATTTTATACAAGGCTGGTCTTCCTCAAATATATGCTGCTAAGTCATACATAGGTTTCCTCAGAACTTAATCCTTCTGTGTTCACTGCAATTTAAAAAATATTGTTGGGATTGCAGTTATAATGTATGTGTTTTTTTATTCAGCTGTACTATTGATTCAAATATGAAAATAGCTATTGAATGTGATTGGGTTTCTGTTACTGCTTTGGAATGCAGTACTTTATTAAGTCAAGTTGAGTGCTTAGGTTGTTGCACAAATAGGATAAATGGTCAGAAAACCGATATGATACAGCTTGAAGAAACAGACAGTATCTAGAAATTGCTGGCCTTTGGCCCCCTGGCCCAAACTCATGTAACTGTTTTGAAAGAACATTATTTCATCATAATGCAAAACTAAAATCAAACTCAAAAACATTGCAGCTGTGAAGTGAAAATAGAAGTAGATGTGATTTGCACTTTGCTTTCCCAGGTCTACTGTAAGCATGGACTTCCACAGATCTCATACGCAGTGAACTCTTTGAGCTCTAGTTGACCTCTGGATGTTTTACTGCAGATATGATGTATACTGCCCACTTAATTGACCTATATCATTACAATTAGGTTTTTCTTTTCACATTCATACCTGTCATCTGTATTTCTAACTAGGAATAAGGCCCGTTGTGGAAATAAATACAACGGAATTTAGAAAGAGGCTCTGGGAGAGTGCCACGGCTTTGGGCACACAGTGTGAATTTGCTGTGGCGACCTCAGCAGGGTATAATGACAGAATCCACCATTTTCTCTAGAGGAACTGATCTCTGCTACCTGAAGAGCAGTTGTAATTTTGAGTGATCTCCAGCCTTCACCTGGAGATTGGCAACAATTATTACCCAGGATGAAATGGCTGGTTTGGAGGGTGGAGTCTATGGCATTCTACCTGTCTGAGATCCAACCCTTCCTAAAACCCCACCCTCTCCAGGCTCCACCCCTCAAATCTCCAGGAATTTGCCAACATGGAGTTGGCAACCCCATCTCCTTCCCAGCTAACCATCAAACTAACATTATCTGCCCCGCTGACTTCTGCCCTCCCTCCTGCAGAGCAGTTGTAATTCTGAGTGGTCTCCAGCCCTCACCTGGAGATTGGCAACAATGGTTCCCCATGGGAACTTGCTGGTTTGAAGGGTGAAGTCTATGGCATTGTACCTCTCTGAGATCCCATTCCTCCTGAAACCTCACCCTCTTCAGGCTCCATCCCTCAAATCTCCAGGAATTTCCCACCTGGAGCTAGCAACCCTATCAGGACTGGCCCCAATGAGTTTTCTCTCAAAGGCCAAGATAGGTGACAGGACCAAGCTTGGTTGCCTACCAACAGGCACTGAGGGGAAAGTAGGATTGCCAGCTCTAAGTAGGGAAATACCTGGAGATTTGGGGGGGTGGATCCTGTGGAGGGCAGCATGGGGGGGGCGCGGAAGGACTCAGCAGGGTATAATGTCATAGGGTCTACCCTCCAAAGCAGCCATTTTCTCCAGGGGAAGTGATCTCTGTCATCTGAAGATCAATTGTAACAGCGGGAGATCTCCAGGTCCCACCTGGCGATTGGTAACTCTAGGGGAAAGTCACCTGCACAGCAGGGGGTTGAAGAGAATGGTTTGATGGCTGCTGGGCCAAGATTGGCAACAATGGTTCCCCAGGAGGAAAGGGCTGGTTTGGAGGGTGGAGTCTATGGCACTGTACCTGTCTGAGATCCAACCCCTCCTAAAACCCCACCATCTCCAGGCTCCACCCCTCAAATCTCCAGGAATTTCCCAACCTGGAGTTGGCAACCCTATCTCCCTCCCAGTCAACCATCAACCTACCATTATCTTCCCCCTGACTTCAGCTTTCCATCTCCTCTCCCCTCCCTCCTTGAAAGCAGTTGTAATTCTGGTTGATCTCCAGCGTCCACCTGGAGATTGGCAACAATGGTTCCCCAGGACAGAATGAATGGTTTGATGGGTGGAGTCTATGGCATTGTACCTGTCTGAGGTCCCACCCCTCCTGAAACTTCACCCTCTTCAGGCTCCATCCCTCAAATCTCCAGGAATTTCCCACCTGGAGTTGGCAACCCTATCAGGACTGGGCCCAATGAGTTTTCTCCCAAAGGCCAATATAGGTG
>NW_015174902.1:284350-291084 GCF_001447785.1 Gekko japonicus
GTGACTGCTGACACCTTTTCCTATCATTTTTTGCCTTGTGGTATTCTGCATGTGGTGTGATCTGTCTTTTTTGTGGTGTGGCATAATTGTGTTATTGGGTTTGTTTCTTTTGAAGGGGAAGTGATGTGTTGTGAGTGAGAACATATTTTACTTCAAAATACACCAGGTCCCATATGCAACTGACAGTTCCAACTGTCTTGTGGGGGGGGGAGTTTGAGGTGCGGAATGGAGTGAAGTCCAATCAGCTTCCATATGCAAATGACCTTGAAATCCTGGCCCAATCAGAGAAGAGTTGCCTAGGCTGCAGTGGGTGGGAGAGAACTCAGGCAACACAGCTAGTGGATAGGGATAGCTTCTGAGTGACACGTCAGAGAGCCAACTGATTTTGGCGTGAATAGAACTTTGCCACCCCAAATTGCTTTTATTAATAAGGAGAGATAGGTACTATTTGTGGCCATAGTTAGGATTCTAGAAAGTGTGTGCACACACGATACTCTGTAAGCCGCCCAGAGCCCTTCGGGGGTGGGCGGGGTAAAAACCCCATGTAATAATAATAATAATAATAGTAGTAATAGTAATAGTAATAATAATACTTCATTGTCTTACTGACATGCCAGAGGGTACCAAATTTGCATTTTAATTGTATTTTGGATTGGATCCAAATTAAATTGGTTCCTCCTTCCTGCTGCAGATCCCCCTTATATTTTTCTTCAAGGTCTCCCATTTTCTACAAGTAGCATTTCATAAAGCTCATAGGACTGCAGTGGGAGGAGAGAAATAGGAGCATTTCCATTCAGCTGATGGAAAATGTAGTCTGAATTCAACACTTTTACTACTGTGATTTACTAAGGAGGATTTTTATCCTCAAAGCCCTTGGTTGATTGAAACTGGCTCTTACTGTTAGTCTACTAAAGCTTTTGTTGATTAATCTTCTGATGAAATCTTGAAAATCTAGCTTGTTTATATATCTATACTTGTATTTTTCAGTTTAGGGAATATAAATATTAAAGGAACAATGATAACAGGATGGAAGGGAATTGTCAGAGTTTCTGATAGATGTGTATGCCAAGCATAGTTTAAAAGTCCTCCTTTCTTTTAATGAGCAATGTGAGCAAACTTATAGTGTTTGGTTCTCGTGCTGGTGTCCCTTTACAGGAACACATTACCCAGTGGGTTTTTTGTACAGCTACAACTGAGAAAGGCCGTGAAGGACTTCCTAGGCACTGCTGGCATCCTTGCAACAGCTGTCACAGTTGCCAACGGAGTCACTAAAGAAGTATTGCATTAAGTTAATCTAACAGATACAAATTAGTTGAAGAAAGAAAACAAGTTAGTTTGCACAGCAGGTGTGGTTGCACCGTTAGGCTGCTGTTGTATTGCATAAAGCAATTACAATGCACAGTAAGCAAGACTGTTTTTTATGAAAGGCAATGTGAATAGCATAGTAGGACCAGATGGCTAAAAAGCACTTAACCTTGTAATGCTTCATTAAATAAACAGGAAGTTTAGAGCGGTTTTCAGAAGCTTCAAATTTAAATGTTAACTGGTTTTTTTCATTCATGTTTGTAGTCATGTGTATTCTTCAAACCAAGAACACAATCCATGCAATATCTCTTATTAGGATCAACCCAATGCTACTTAACAATGTGTGAGCTTTTGAGTTCATCAGACCTCTTCTTGAGGCTGGATGTTACAAAAAAGAATGGTAAAAAATGAGTTTGGGGATGCGAAAATGCCTCAGAACATTTAGCACTGACTGAGGACCGGAAAGATGATGAGGAGTGGGAGGATCAATGAACAGCCCCATTCAAATCAGGAAAAAAGGACAGAGTTTCTAGTTTAGAGAAGTAATTCCCTGCCCAGATGAAATGAAAGAATTTGGGTAGTTGGTAGTGTATCCCTACCTTCTGAATAGAGTTGCTAGCCTCCAGGTGGGAGTGAAAGATCCCCTAATTTTGCAGGCCCCTGCCCGCTCTGGCCAGCTAGCTGGTGGGGGAAGTCCCACCCCCAACTGCCATGACCGGATGCAATGTCCCCAGCATGATGATGTCACATTAAAGTGATGTCATCATGCCAGGGATGTCATGTGGTGACAGTCTGGCATTTTGGGCAAAACTGTATGGTAGCCATAGAGTTTTGCCCAAAATATCGGAGTGTAACCATGTGACATCTCCGGTGTGATGATGTCACTTCTGCATCACGTCAGGGATGTCACACATGGACATGTCTTCCCACCCACCCCCCACTGCTGGAAAGCTCCCTCCCACCCCCCACTGGCAAGAGTGCAGGACCTGGCAACCCTACTTCTGAAACTTGAAGAGTCAGTTAAATTCAAGAACTTGTACTGGAGTGTCTAGCAGACGCTGAAACCAAAGCCTCTCATCTCAAAGATTCTAAGATGTTGTGAAAAGCTAAAAACTCTCACTTGCTGGAAACATATTAACTGGAGTTTGTGGAATTACTAAGTCACCTCAAACATTTTACCCCTGATTTCACCTGACCTTTTCCCCTCTATGTTGAATAAAATATTTTGTTTGTTTTTGGACTGTCAAAAGTCTCTCATATTCTATTTTCAGAAGTATAAGTTAAGGAGGTGATCTTATATTGTCCCTCAAGTGTCTGGGCTGAGCCATCATCAACATATAATAATATGACAGGATGGGACAGCCATAACCTTTCAAATGAGAAGAAAATAGATAAAGAGGCTGCTCAGCCAGAAAAAGAAAGAAGAAAATGCTGGGTGTGAGGGAGGGAAGAAGGAGAGATTACCATATTTTGGTGGCAGCATCATAATATGAAAATAAAACCAACAACTATTTTGTCCCACCACAAATACAAACTAAAATAAGAAAATATTTTATAAATTTGAGAGGAATTAGCACAGAATTCCTGTCAGAAAGGGCACAACCTCTCAGACCCAGAGAGGTACATTGGGAGAAGAAACAACAGCTGAGGAAAATCCTAGTTAGGAGGGGGAAATTATGAGACTGAAAATTGAACCAGAGAAAATAGAACCTGGGAGGGGGAAAGGCAATATAGAAAAAGAAAAAGAGTTAACCAATATTCAGTCAGAAAAAGAAAAGGCTAATTTGGATGCAGAAAAGGAGTTAGCCAAAACTGAGTCAGAAAAAGAATTAGCCAGGATTCAGACAGAACAAGAAAAAGCTATGATGACACAGCAGGAGGGGGGGGGGGAGCTGGGAGGGAACATGGAAAAGAAATGTGTACTATGAAAATGAAGGAAATGCAGTTAAGGGCAGAATTGCTGCTTCCTCAAAGAAGTGGAGAAAGTACCACAGTGGAACAATTTCCACGTTATCACAAAGGGGGTGATGTGGAAGCATTTTTCTTTAGTTTTGAACAAACTTGTCAAGGCTTTGAGGTCCCAGATGAAGACAGAATGATTTAGTTGCACCCACAGATTTGTAGACAGAATGACATTTACTCAGAGAGAGGGACCTGTATTTTTTTTTCAAAGAAAGAGCAAGCGTTTGGTTTGAGCTGACCGCTGCGCAAAGCAGAAAGGCTTTTAGACAAATTAAAAGAAAACAGGGTGAAACGTACACACAGGTTGTTGTTTGGATAGAGCCTTAACTAGATGGGCTGACAGAAGCAAAGTACAGACATTTGAAGAACTGAAGCAATTAATTGGCTTAAAATAGTTTTATAGACAAGTTCCCACACAACTGAGATGGTATCTGAGGGATAAAAAAAATAAAAACTGTAGATGAAGCCACCACTTTATTAGATAAAGTAGAAGGGGACTTAGGAGGATCTCTTTTCCCATCAAGAAAAATAAAGTATGGGACACCTCACAGAAAACACTCCCACCAGATCCTGTACCAGAAGAAGCCCAAACAATGATACCAGCTAGAGTCTTACAAGTATAGAAAGTGCAGGAAGACTTAAAACAGGGAATATATGTAGTCTGTAGAGATAAACAATGAGGAAGTAATAGGCTGGAGAGATACAGGGGTAGAAGTCACCTTAATGAAGCCAAAATTTGTACAGAAAGAACGATACTTTCAAACTGTGTGTGTGTTAGTTTGAGGTGTGTTTCTTTAGAGCTCTCTGCATCATTTTTCCTTTTGAAATGTTTGTCCATTTGTACTAAACTCATGAGCTTCATCCTTTCCCCCCCAGTGCATCTGCACAAAGGCTTGCAAAGAGATAAATCAGAGATGCTAGATTCTGTGTCTCAACAAGCTTAAAGTTAGCCTTTCTAAAGTTACAGTTAGAAACAATAGTTTTTACCCTTTCAGTCTTGTGACAGAGTCATGGATCTTACTATGGTCAAAAAGGGAATTCCAGTCTCTTTTCACTTCACTGAGAGCTCACGGACATGTAAAAGAGGGTGGCTTACAGCCTAACCCTTTGACATATTAACATTTTCTTTTCAAAAAATGTTGTGTCCATAGGAAACATTAAGTGATTTTTTTTGTAAGTGTACATACTTTGATTTTACAGAGAACAGGATTTTTTAAATATAAAAATGTAAAAGTTCAAATCCTATTTTTAATTAGTATTTTAAAGCAGAACAGTCATAATTCCTTAACCTTAGGAACAAGATGCCTGACCTAGTTCAGAAGACCCAAGTTTAGAGAATTTACCTGAGACAATTTATCAAATGTTTTGTCAGATTCACCTTTTATATATACCTTTTGTAAGCCCTAGGGTTGCTGATTTTTCAGGCGGGGCCTGAGATCTCCCAGAGTTACAGCTGATCTACAGAAAACAGAGATCAGTTCCCCTGTAGAGAACAGGTGAAGGTGCTCAGTGAGATCATCGCTCCAATAGTAGGCTTAACAGTGGATGAACTGGTAAACAAAACGGAGACAGCCTATAGGGTTTACTCCAACTATATTTAAAAAAAATAGCCTACCTGGAGAAATAGTGGTCAAGTTTTCAAGAAGACAAACCAGAGATGCCATTGTAAAAACAACATCAGCTACTCCACTGTAAATGGGAAATGTAACCATAAAAACTTTAAAGGACATTCCAGTTGAAATTAGACAAAAGAGGAAAAATTACACAGAATTAATTTCTTTTCTTCAAACTAATGGAATATCGTACAGATGGGCGGTTCCGGAAGGTGTCATATTTAAGATCAACGATAGAAGGGAGAAGATAGACTCCACTTTTAAAGCTAAAGAATTTTTGAAACGTCTGCTGGAGACAGATGATGAGTCTAAAGAGGGAGAATTGAAGTTGAGTGACTCTGCTACCTTGGGAACGGAAGAGGATTCTGCGGCAGAAAAGTGTGCAGGACCTGCCAGAGTGGTATACGATCTTAGAGACAGAAAGCCGAAGTAAAGGCAGAAGGACTTGGAAAATGGCCTTTTGAAGCAAAGAATAAGAAGATGATCAGAGACTTCTCTCATAACAACTAACAAAATAGCATACAAGAAGCGAATTGTTATAAGCAAGAACTCAACAAGTATATTGTGATAATAAAACTAATGGTACTAACATATTTACTAACAGTGAAAAGATCTCCTTCTCTTGGGGTTTTAGTCTAGTGTGGTTTGCTTTTCTTTATCCCTAGTTGTAGTCCCTCCCCTATATTTCTTTGTAGTATATGCAAAATAAAAAATATCCCTACGGGGATTAAAAAAACAAAAAGAAATAACCAACTGATAAAGCTACAATCTTTTAAGTTGTATACAAAATGGTATTTAACTCCTCATAGGCTGTTCTTATATAAATTCAAGACAACCCCACAATGTTGGAAAGGTTGTCGAATGAGAGGTTCTTTCCTCCACTGTTGGTGGAACTGTCCTGGTATTAAACATTTTTAGTCAACTATTGTAAAAGAAATTTCTAAGATAATGGGTTATAACATTCCTTTAACGTCAGAGTCAGTTTTATTGGACTTTTGGCCAAACTCAACTCTAACTACGTTAAGCAGGGCTCTTTTTGTAGCAGGGACTCCTTTGCATATTAGGCGACACACCCCTAACGTAGCCAATCCTTCAAGAGCTTACATTAGCCCCTGTACAAAGAGCTCTGTAAGCTCTTGGAGGATTGGCTACATTAGGGGTGTGTCGCCTAATATGCAAAGGAGTTCCTGCTACAAAAAGAGACCTGCGTTAAAGAAGGAACTGATTACTATTTTACTTTCTGCGGCCAAATCCTTAATCACAAAAGTATGGAACCAAACAACAATCCCAACCTTGAAGCTTTGGATTTTGAAATGCTGGGACTTGGCAGTAGCGGACAAAATAGCAACACAACTATTGGTAGCCCAAAATCCTAAACTGTCAAACAACTTTTTGGAACGGTGGTTTTCTTTTTTTAATTATACGTTGGATAGTTCCAATGAGTTATATAGGTTACCGGCTAAATATTTACATTTTGCATTATATTAGTAATATGAAAAATTATTGATTTGGTTATATACCGTATTTTTCGGACCATAAGACGCACCTGACCATAAGACGCACCTAGTTTTAGAGGAGGAAAACAGGGAAAAAAATATTCTGAACCCTGGGGCTGTCATTGCAGTTCCTGAAAACTCCTGGCACACCCTGGGGCTGTCATTCCACTCCTGGCCCTGTCATTGCAGTTCCTGAACAATCCTGGCACACCCTGGGGCTGTCATTCCACTCCTGGCCCTGTCATTGCAGTTCCTGAACACTCCTGGCAAACCCTGGGGCTGTCATTCCACTCTTGGCCCTGTCATTCCAGTTCCTGAACACTCCTGCTCCACCCTGGGGCTGTCATTCCACTGCGTG
>NW_015174902.1:293844-309509 GCF_001447785.1 Gekko japonicus
GCGCCTGGCACATGGGCAGAGAAAGGCAGGGGGCGGGGGGAGACTCCGGAGGACTTTCTCTGCTCGCGCGCGCCTGGCGCACGGGCAGAGAAAGGCAGAGGGTGGGGAGGAAGACTCCGGAGGACTTTCCCTGCTCGTGCCTGGCGCAGAGGAGCAAGCGAGGAGGCGGAGGCAGGGGCTGCCGCCGGCGCCCTGCCCACACCGCCACGTGTATTCGCTACATAAGGCGCACATACTTTTCGCCCCACTTTTTTCAGGGGAGAAAGTGCGTCTTATGGTCCGGAAAATACGGTATATTCTGGTTGTATATACCCTATAGAATGTTTTGTTCAATATATTTGTTGAAAAGATTGTAATATGACTTATTTAAGTCACTGTTAGTTGTTTATATTATAATAAATTAAAAAATATGGACTTCAATACAAATGCCCCTTTTTATGAATGGAAGAGTGCCAATGATTGACCAAGAGAGATTTTTCCTGCTATATAGGCATCAGTCCTAGGAAATGCTGGGGGGGGGGGGCTGCTGTGAGCGGGATGAAATGAGAAGTATGTATTCACAGTGTAAAGCTTCACTCATAGCCCTTTGGTATCAGCCTATCAAGTTTTTATTCTAGGTCCTTCTGGTCAGTTCTTGGAGCAAAGACTTGTCAGTATTCTACAGAATTTCTAGAAGAAATGTCCTTATCCCATTCCACCATTTATACTATTACGACACAGTGCTTTTATAGAGGAAATGTCTTGGGGATTCTTCAGAGTATTTTAGTCTTATTGGCCAGTTCACATATTGATTATAAGCAACACTTGTGTGGTGATACTGGCTTTTTTTCAGCAAGCATGTATCTTATCTCAGAGGAAATAAAGCAGTAGAAGATACGTAGCAGCCTTGTCATGGCCTACACAGGAATAGGTGTATTCTCTAATCTGTATTTAGTTTTTACTATTCTTTTTCCCTATCTTTATGTCTTTCTGCCTTTTTAAATGTACCTTGTGACCTTCTTTGGAAGAATGACTTCTGCCATCTCTTCAGTAAAGAAGGGTGCTATATTGTAAATAATAGTAACTGTGACACTAAAATGAGAAGAACAAGCAATTCAGGAAAAGAGCAAAGGCTATTTTCATGTTTTAGAGACCAAGTTCAAATAATATTGTTGGCAAAGCATAGGTGGGTTAATGCTAGCCTTGATACCTGCTGTTTTACCAGCTGTCTGAAAAGATGGTGGTTTGTCACCCTGTTAAGCCAAAGGGGTGAACTTAAAGTACAGATGCTACATTTCTCCATTACAGTGATGATTTTCCCCATGGTAATGTGCATTAATTGCTGTATTTGTGATTTTTTTCTTTGAATAATTAATCTCTTTTAAATGGCACAAAGATGTGTATGATACAAACACTTTGCAAAAACATTGTTTTTAAAAGGAAGTTGTGGTTTGGCTACACACATGGCCAATGCTGGTAGGACCTTATCAGTTTGCTTATTGTATGTCTGTTTTCATTTATACCTTTGTTCACCAAAATTCATTGTATCAGTTTTGGCCAACTGTCCTATGTATCTCAGTTACAATAAATTCCAACATGATTTGGCAATCAGATCCTTTATCCTCAAGTGCTTCCCATCCTTCCCAGTTAAGTTTCACCCATAATTTGAGATTTCTATTTAACCTGGCATATTATAGATAAATTATGCTCTATAAGTGTTGCCTTACACAACTCATTTTTTTACACTCAACAACTGTTTAG
Source organism: Gekko japonicus (assembly GCF_001447785.1). NCBI lineage: Eukaryota > Metazoa > Chordata > Lepidosauria > Squamata > Gekkonidae > Gekko > Gekko japonicus. Next base: position 295,585 of record NW_015174902.1, read on the forward strand.
TACTATAAACAAATAATTTAAAGAAATGGATGTCTAGCTAATTAGACTCTAAAGAGCATCTGAGCTCAGATATTGCTAGTGTCTCAGTGTTTCTGATACCTTCAGTTAATTAAAGTTAACTAGCTGTGGCAATATGCATAATTACATTTTCTTTCTTCATTTCATGACCCTGAGATCCTTATTCTGCTCAGTGCCTGCGTTTCCTTGCAGCACTTCCCTTGTCCATCAATTATTAAAAGAATAGCACTGCATAAAATATTGATCCGTTGCCTGACATTCCCTTCTTGGGGGGGGGGGGAATAAACAGAGCCAAAAAGATAATATGAGGAGCCTTCCTAATAGCTTGCCTTTCTACTTTTCTATTGCATAAAAGAAGACTTGAAACATTTTAATTCTTTTTTTCTAGTTATTAATTATTTGTTTTAAGTAAAGTACCTATTTGGTATAATTGTTTTCAATAATGTGCTTTTTAATATAAATTTCTGACATTTAGAGTAATTGGAAATACCCAGGTTGTCTCTTTCAAAATGAGATCATTTAATGGTATTTGATGCCCTACAAAGCATACTTAGTCTGAATCATTTGACAATTCTTGGAAGAGAGACAGCACAAAGGGAGCCTATTTACACATCTCGTGATGCTCTCGTGGGGTAACATTGTTTTTAGAAAAGGAGTAAGGTCCAGGATGTTGCAAATTTACCACCCAGGACAACATGCAGCTGTGAAGCACCAACTGTATAACTTTCCAGTAACAGTGTAGTTCTGAGGACGATAGCATATAGGGATATTGTCATTGTGGAACAGATTATGCATAAGTACTTAGTTTCTAGCATATTGATGAAACAGCAACAACAATAACAATACTTAGCATTTGCCTAGCTCTTTTGAATGTTCACAGTGCTTTGAATAATATTGTTGTAAGCATTACAAAAATTCTGCAAGGCGTTATTGTTGTCCCCATGTTAAAAAGTATATATATATATTTTAAAAGATACATTTTAAAAAATTCACATGTGAGTTTATTTGCCTTTTTGCAGTAGCATTTCCAGTTCACAGTAGAAAGTGTGATTAAAGCAAAGGTTTCAATAAAAAATACAAGCCTGTATATTCTGAAAGGGTTTTTTTAATGAATTGTCTTTTTGCACTGTCCAAGGAATTAAAGGAAGGCAGGAGGATTGGGAGAGAAGAACAATGTTACTGTAGTTGGAGGGGAGTAGGAGGACCACTGATGCAGAAGAGGCTGAAGTGGACCGGTTCTATGAAGACCTACAACACCTCATAGAACTAATACCAAAAAAATGATGTCATCATCATCACAGGGGACTGGAATGCTAAAGTAGGAAGTCAAAAGGTAACCGGAATAACAGACAAGTTTGGCCTTGGAAAGCAAAATGAAGCAGGGCAAAGGTTAACAGTGTTTTTTCAAGAGAACACACTGGTCATAGTGAACACCCTTTTCCAACAACCTAAGAGGCGACTCTACACATGGACATCACCAGATGGGCAACACCGGAATCAGATTGACTATATAATTTGCAGTCAAAGATGGAGAAGCTCTATCCAGTCAGTAAAAACAAGACCTGGAGCTGACTGTGGTTCAGATCATGAGCTACTCATTGCAAAATTCAGACTTAAACTGAAGAAAATCGGGAAAACCACGAGGCCATTCAGGTTTGACCTAGATCGCATCCCTGATGAATATACAGTAGAGGTGAAGAATAGATTCAAGGGTCTGGATTTGATAGATAGAGTGCCTGAAGAACTATGGACAGAGGTTCGTGACATCGTACAGGAGGCAGCAATCACCACCATACCAAAGAAAAAGAAATGCAAGAAAGCAAAATGGCTTTCTGATGAGGCTTTACAAATAGCAGAGGAAAGAAGGAAAGCGAAAGGCAAAGGCGAAAAGGAAAGATTTACCCAACTGAACGCAGATTTCCAGAGAACAGCAAGGAGAGATAAGGAAGGACTATCTCCAGTACAGATATAAAATCTAAATAGGAGAAGAATGTGGAAAACATAAGGCTTACCTTTTGAACATTACAAACCCCTGAGATTCATGTTCCAAACCTGAGTAGCATTGCTAATTTTAACTATGGTAGCCTTGATTCAGCAGCCACCCATCTCATTAGGACTACAGGATCATCCTGCCCACGTGTGTGTGTGTGTGTGTGTGTGTGTGTGTGGTGTACGCTTCAACTGTATGACTCAGAAGAATGTGTCCTTAAAACAAGTCCTTTCAAGTAATATCTTGTAGCCTCATCTGTTTATTGATAATATTACCCGTTCTGTATTGTGAAAAGAATACTTCCCATTGATCCTTATAAAGAAATATATCTAATAATGTGATTAAAATTATTTGTGTTGATGGCAGAAAACATACAGGAAACTGCTGGAGAAATAGATTAAGGTTAAACATAGGTGGAAATTTAATAAAGGGCTATCTTTAGAACTGCTCAAAGGTGGTAGGATTGGATCCTAAGTACGAACAATGGAACAAAGGGTATGTAATGGAACTTCCTCCTTCTGCAGTGCTCTGAACCCACCCACCCCCACTCCTGGATTCTGCTTCAGGGGATCAAGAGACCTCATGAACAGGATGAATGGCAAATGAGGGTTTGAATGGGGGGGGGTTGTTGTTCAGTCGCACAGTCAAGTCCGACTCTTCACGGCCCCATGGACAAGATCACGCCAGGCCCTCCTGTTTTCCACCGTCCTCCGAAGCCCGCTCAATTTCATGTTCATTGCATTCATGACACTGTCCAACCATCTCATCCTTTGCCATCCCCATCTTCTTTGACCTTCAATCTTTCCCAGCATCAGGGTCTTCTCCAGTGAGTGCTCCCGTCTCATTTGGTGGCCAAAGTATTTGAGCTTCAGTTTCATTATCTGGCCTTCCAGGGAACCGTCAGGGTTGATTTCTTTTAGGATCGACTGATTTGATCTTCTTGCAGTCCAAGGGACTCTCAAGAGTCTTCTCCAGCACCATAGTTCAAAAGAATCTCTTCTTCGGCGCTTGGCCTTCCTTATAGTCCAACTCTCGCAGGTCTACAGAAATCTCTCTCCCTGCCTCTGCCAAGAAAAGTGTCTTTCTCCTGGCGCTTAAAATTACACTTCTGGCAGAGTGGCTTCTTAAAATGTAACTTACAGAGTTGGGAAAACTTGAAAAGAACTTTTTGCCTGACTTTTCTGTAAGCAATTTAAATTTCTCATAGTATGCAGTATGATTGTATATGCATGTGCAGGCACGAGAACATGAAAAAAATCAGAAAGGTTTCGTGACATCGATTTTACTTTTTGTGGCTATCTGTTCCCAACATTTGCATGACAGCAATTCCCTGTAGAATATGAAAACATAGACCTCTTAAAATGTCACTTTATATTAAAGCCAAGATGTTTGAAATGGCTAACTTATTTATGTTCTCAATGTAAATTTCAGCAGTGGGCTGAAGCTCACTTCAGCTGTGCATTTCTTTTTCCGTCAAAAAGATAACTGGTAGAACTTTATTTAGCAGAATGCATCTATATAATATTAAAACTAGAGAAAATATCCTTTCCCATCTACCCTCAATGCATAAAATGCTAAAAGATTTCAAAGCGTGGTGAAGTTTTATCATGCGTTGTTCATTCAGCCATATTGATACTATCTGTATTATTTCAGTGTCTACTATTCCCCGGGGAAGGAGGAGGTGTCCAAAGTGTTTGCTGGATGTTCTTGGTTTGCTTGTTTTCCTGCACCTCTGTATTCCCTTTAAGAACCACTTATCTTGTTCATGTTTCCCTCGTTTTAGTATTAACTGTTTTTTAAAAAAATAGCCGATGCTGAATTCTGCTGCACTTAATTTTTGCAAAAGGAAGAAGAATGCTTTAATTGTAAGACAGGCTTATTCAAAACCAGTCCCAATCTATTTGCATTGGAAGGTACATTAGTTTGTTTGTTTTTCTCATACATGATTTGTTGGGTTATGAATAGGGGGAAGGTTGTAAGAAGTTACTAGTCTCCTTTTATCCTTAGCATTTTATCCTTAGCATATCATAGAAATGTTTATTTCTAAGATATATGTAGTTCCAAGGTTGCAAATAGTTGTTGACTGCTTCTCCCCTCCTCTTTGTTTCAGTTGCTTCTTTGTTGGCATCTGATCCCCTGCTCCTTCATCTTTATTTATTTTTATTTTATTTATTTTATTCAATTTATAACTCGCTCTCCTTGAAACTGGCTCAGAGCAGGTAACGTTATCACATAAACATTTTAAAACATTCCAGAAATATAAAATACAATTCCAGAAATATAAAATACAATTAATCAATTCAATAAATATGATAAAATCAGTACAGCAGTTATTATACAATTTGTGACCTGGGCCTCCATTGAGAGAGAGGCATCCAGAATCACCCCCAAGCTCTTGATGGACAGCCCAGCCAGTAATAGCACCCCATCAAGAGAGGGGATTTGGCAACCCATCCCAGATTCCCCAGCCTCTGTCTTTGATTGATTTAGTTAACTCTGTGTTAACCAACTAACTGCCGCCTCCAACCCCTTGGCCAGCTGGGTGTCATCAGTGTACTGGTGACACCCCAGCTCATAATTTTGTGCCAGCAGGGCAAGAGGGTGCATAAAGATGTTAAAGCTGTGAGAGCAGGCTGAATTGGTCCAACACTGGCCCTGAAGATAGCCAAGGGGCCTCCAGTTCATTTACAGTGTCAACATCAGTGGGCAGATCCTGCCAGGCGAGAGCTAGCAGATGCAATGGAGGCTGTGAAGAAATCCTTCTTCACTGCCTTCACTGCCATTTCATAGGCTTTCATAAATGTCCTATCAGGTGTTCTTGCAGCTTAGTCACCACTCCACCACCAAACTTGCTTTAGCTGTCTAAGCTCCTGTTTCATCCTCCTTAGCTTCTCGGTATTCCAAGGGGCTATTTTGGCACAGAAGGGAGTATCAGGGAGTGATTTTGTTGATAGCTTCAGAAAGCCGGCTATGCCAGTCTTCTGCCAGGTCATCCAAGGAACCACTAGGGGGAATTGGATCCCACAGAGCATTTTGGAACCCTGTTGGGTCCACAAGTCTCAACAGGTGAGCATAAATCAGCTCATCATCTTAAAACGGAGGGCTTGGGATGCTCAGATGGTCCTCCAGGGCAAAGTGGTCCAAACACGGCACCTGTTCTATATCAGTGGGACTCACTTCTAACCCCATGGCAAAGATCAAATCCAGTGTGTGAGCTGCTTGATGTGTGGGGCCTGATACAAATTGGGAGAGTCCCAGTGCTGCCATGGAAGACACCGGCCGACAGCCTGTAAAGATGCTGCAGCATCAGCATGGACATTAAAGTGACCATCACATTCACTAGGAGGCTTGGCAGCTCTCCAGATTGACCAACTGTTTTTTGATTTTTTTTCCCTTGAAAGGGTAGTCTTTTATCAGAGTATTAGTTTTCTCCCCAAGGTGGTCTTGAAATTTCATTTGTCACGAGATACTGTGCTACCTGTATTTTTCCCCACACCAACTCAGAGAATGAGTATGCATTACATTCCCTGTTAGGCAGGTCTTATTGTTTTATTTAAAACTAGCCTTCTACCCATGCTTCGCTATGGTATTTAAGTTCCGTAATCCAGTTATAATACTGATGATGTGAAATTTGAAATGTGACATTTGTTGTAGGAATTCTAACAGAGAAGATTGTATTGTAAGAAATGAAGTGAGACATACGTACTTTTTTTTTCTCTACCGAAGGACCTCTCTCTAGACCACATTGGTGGTTCTGCCCTCAGGTGCTAGGATCACCAGGCTGCTTGATGAGCTCACTCTGGAGCAGGCCACATAGAACTGGCCATTTAAGAAGTCATCTCTTAAGTCAACTCCTGCTGCCTTCCACAAAAGTGATGGCCTCTCTACTTGTGTCCCTGGATTGTTTTGCTCATATGGAGACTGTGTTGTTCTGAACACCTCAGGGTGATCTTGCTGGTACTTGGCCTGTGCAGCTCAGTGCACTGCAGGAGTACTATGTGCAAATGTCTTTGCTGCATTCCTAAGTTGCCTCCTCCTTGTAGTGTTGGTGTATCTGGCTCAACATTTGCCAGGAGCTTTCTTGGGGGCAGTAAGAGGTGAGAGGTGTGAGGGGGAGTTGGTGTGAGGAAGTGGCGATGTGGTGGACATTTCTTCAGGTACATGAAGGAGGCTCGCATCGAAATGGCTCTTTGAAATGTCCTTTACTATCTCCCCATAAACATTCATACCCTGGCCCTGCTCCTATACCTGACAGACACCAGCCTGTCTGGTGTTGGGAGGGATTGTATTTAAAGGCATCAGGGAAGCTGGGCCAGCAGCAGTGCTAAGGCAATCCTGCTGAGCAAACCTCCCCGGCAGCTGTAAGCATCCCACCTCCTCTCCTACACCTGACAGGCAGCTGCCTGTCCAGTGTAAGTGGGGGAGGGGGGAAGAGTATTAGAAGTCACTGTGGAGGTGGGGCTGCACCTGACAGACAACCGCCTGTTAGGTGTAGGATGTGGGGGCACTGTGTTGGAAGCCATCAGAGAGGCTGGGCCAGCAGCTTTGCTTCACCTCACAGGTGGTTCTTGGCCACTCCTGATTTCCTCAACTGTCATTAGCTCTCTGCAGTCCTCAGAACACTCTCTGCAGCTGACCAATCAGAGAGTGAGGGAGGTGCAGAGAGGCAGCCACCTGGCAGCCACATAGGAATCAATGGGGGGAGCACATTTCCCCCCCTTTGACCCACTTAGGGGTCGAATTTCTAAAAATCCCTTCTTAGTGAGCGTCTATGCCACAGTAGGCGTGCTCTCCCCGAATTTGGTGTTTCTAGGTCAAGCAGTTTGGCCTGGGCGTTGATTTTAGGGTGAGGGGACTTTCTTTTACATATATAGATAGAAGGACCCTAGAGTCTCATAGAGATAGATGACTGTTTATTATTTTTTTGGTGTCCGCAAGAAGGGTACAAAAGTGTCACCCCAAACCTTGTCTAGATGGATCATCAAGGAGTGCTATGAGAGGGCAAAGCTACCATGCCCTTTGAACCATGCACATTCCACTCGATGGATGGCTTCTTTGGCAGCATTCCTAGGTGGAGTGCCTTTGTTGGAGATTTGCAAAGCTGCAACTGGGTCATCAGCGAACATGTGGGCAAGGTAGTACTTCATTCATTGTTTAAGCAAGAGGATCATGCCCCACCACCTGCTGAGTAGCTTGCTGGAATCTCCATGTGGGACTGCACAGAAGATCAAGGATGAAAACAGGATTGTACTTACCTGTAACTGTTGTTCATCGAGTATCTTCTGTGCAGGCACACATACCCTCCCTCCTGCCCCACTGCATGCTCTGCTTCTGGAGTTAAATTACGGACAGAGACGACAACTGTTAGGAAATCAGCTGCAGGCAATTTAACATTAGAGAGTGATACTAGAAGGACGAGGCTGATGATTAGTTCCCTTATTCTTCAGAGAAATTCGGTGGCTATCTCATATATTGCACAGACTGACTCTTTTAATTGGAGAAGTAATACAATTGTTAGATCTCTGTGCCAATTGCTTAACTGTAATAGACCTGATATACCACTGTGCTCCTATGATAGGCTGCCTAGTATTGGAAGATATGCTAGAGTAATTTTGCATTTTAAAAACGATATGATTCCCATGAAAATGATGTCCAAGGGGAAATTGGTTTGTATTAAATATGGCATGCTCTGCTTTGGCGGCGCTAGAGGTACTGATGGTAGAAGGGGCGCTGCTGTGCAGGAACATGTGGTTTCTGGCTCTGGTGCACAGCATCCCCTGGAGGCTCTTAGCTGTAAAGACCTATCCAATGGCAGGCCTGCTCATGCACAGTCCCCATATGGGACTGCACCGAAGATACTCAATGAGCAACTGTTACAAGTAAGTGCAACCCTGTTTTCTTCTCCACTTTCCTGACTTGGGGAAGAGAAAGAATTAGAAACACAAACAAATGTAAACTGAAGCGGAGATAAAAACAAGCTGGAACAGAGTGAGGCAGATAAAACAGAGCGAGGCAGACCAAACAGGGAATGCAGTGCAGAGATGCCAGTCCCCACTGAGCCTACTGTCTAGTTCCCATAACAAAGCAAAAAAACCCCAACAACAATATAGGGAGAGATAAGAACCAAAACAGCCAGATAGAATAGGACTTAATTAGACAAACAACAACAGATAAATTAATACCCACTAAAAAGTAAATAAAATTAAATTAGAGTGCCCCCGGTGTCAGCCTCGTGACATCCACCGGAGGTCCAGAAGTCAAATCTACCCTATAAAGGCAAAATTCTCATTGCCCAATGCTCAAGATATCTTCCCCTCATGCCCATGAAATAACAGATATGGCACTGGAAGAAGGTAAGGTTTAAGGCAGTGGTTCAGACCACAGATGGATATGACTCCTTTCTGACCATCATGAACCTGGGGAGGCCGTCTAGGGAGAAGGAGGGAGAGGATTTGCTGTCCTGTTAGATGAATATTTGGTTTAAAATAATGTGATTAAAACACAGGAGCTTCCCATGAGGTAGTACAGGAGACTCATTCAGAGTAAGTAGTTTTGTATATGACACATCAGTCTCTCTTTGTCTCATCACTTTTATGTATTGGGTGAGTATATGGTCTGCTAATTCAGCACTGGGTCAAAAGACATTCAGGCTATGTCAGATGCTGAAGAAACAACCTATTGAATAATGTCTAAGCACTATCACAAAAGCAAATGTGACATTTTCCAGCAGTTGTTTATAAATGCAATGAAAGTCTTTGCAGCTGATAAAACATGCTGCCTAATGACTGAATGACATTTTTCTTTCTCAAAAAGTGTTTTAACGTGTGATAGCATAAAGCACTTATCACTTTAGCCAAAGCTAATTAATCAATTTCAAACAAATTCAAAGTCTGCAAATAACTTGATACTAAAATACTTCCGTAATGGATACAGCATTTCTGAATTCTTTTCTGAATGTATTAATTTCCATTTGTAAAGCATTTTACAATTACTTGGTAAAGTAATAACAAATTAAAGCAACCACATAGCAGTAATTTAAATTAAATATGCTTCAACATAATTCTTCTAACACTATATTTTTGGGAGAGGTTTTTGTCACAAGTGATTGAGATTTTTGTTATAAAATACAACATATAATACCATGCACACAACCCACTACATCCTCAGCCTGCCCTCTGGTCCGCTACCAGATTGGGCCAAGGAGGAAGTGCTTATGGGGAGGACTTGCTGTTTATCCAGCTGTCCATGTCTGCCATGGACATGAGATGTAGGTGAGAGAGTCTCTTCAGACATTGAGGATCCACATGTGAAAGCCTGCCCTTGCTGAGACTGAAAACAATACATTTGTTAGCCACATTGAAGACTATAAATGGTATAAATCAGGAATATACATTTTGAAGATTAACGTTACAGAATCACACAATTTGATTCTAAGCCAGTGATTCTGGTAATCGCTGTTAAGTAATTTAAGTAATCGCTGTTAAGTAATTAAGTGCCAGTGGATAATTGTAAGATAAGAGACTTCTAAATATAATTTATGTCCCAATATGAATAACTATTCCAAACATATCCTGTTTGTGAATAACATACTCACTTTAAAAGATACGTTATTTACGCTCATTAACCTAAAGCTTTGTTTTTCTTTTTGTGTTTGGAAAAGGAGAATTTTATTTCTGTATATTGTTAAAATTGTATATCGATAATTACAATTCTCATTTTTAGCAGATTATCTTATTCTGAAGCTTCTAGTTCTCATGAAAACCAAACAAATGGGAGTGAGTCAGCTCTCTTGGAGTCTCCTGTTTTTAATGTTGCAAAGTGCACAGTTGTTAGTAATTGACAATGAATGACTTCCCACTGTTACATAACATAAGAACATAAGAGATGCCAATGTTGGATCAGGCCAAAGGCCCATCCAGTCCAACACTCTGTCACACAGTGGTCAAAAATACCGGGTGCCTTCAGGAGGTCCACCAGTGGGGCCAGGACATTAGAAGCCCTCCCACTGTTGACCCCCCCAGGCACCAAGAGGACAGAGCATCTCTTGCCCCAGGGTCCCTATCTATACCTTGTGGATAATAGCCACTGATGGACCTCTGCTCCATATCTATATATCTAATACTGAAGTCACCCCCTGGTGTGCGGATACCTAAATCCGCGCACCGGGGGCAGCTGGGGGGGAGGGAGAGTTTTGTGCACACGTGGGGCAGTCCCCAGGTGTGCACAAAAATCTGAAAACTGAAAAAAAATATCAGGGGGATACTTAAATCCCCCCGAAACTGACAGAGCGTCCCCTGCGCATGCTAATAATACTGCAAAATGGTATTATTACAAGTGTGTATAGCTATATACACTGGCTTGGATCCTAAGTACTATGAGCAAATCCCAAACCTAACCTTTCCCCTTCCTGCTGCAGATACCTGTTACCACTCCACCCAGCCATGGCTGGGGATAAGGGGGGCTTTTGGAATGGTTTAGGTTGGGAGGAGGCACGTTGCATTGAGGAACTGGAACTGCATTCTGCTTGGGCAAGGACACCTTTGGACCTGGCATTACATTAAAAGTCAACTACTACATAACTGTAATAAAAAGGTTTTTCAAATACTGAGATTGTAGCAGACTTGGTTTCTGTAACCTGGAATCACTGGTGTTTTTCAGGTGCAACTGAGAACTAGCCTTTCAAGTCAGTATGTTATTCGTACACAGCCCACAAATTCATGCCTATCCACACTTGAATGTGCAGCTATTGCTCTTGCAATCATGGAAAAAAATGATTATATTAAAGAGGTAAGTAATTTTATGTCCTTTACTTTGCTAATGGTGTCTTATGGTGAAAGAAGTTCTGTTTAACTAACATTGCTATATTTATTGGCCAAGGGCTGAATATTGTATAACAGTCTGTTAATTTAATACAGTGAGTTGTAATGTGTTGAATTCAGAGATCTAACAAAATGAAGGAGCAATGTGCTAATTAGTTCCTTGCAGTGCCATACATAGTAGCTACAGAGCTGCTTTTCAGCTTTTCTTTATCATAGCCCATCTCAATCTATCCAAATGCTAGAACTTTAGAAAGCTGCACTATCAGAACTGTGTGCTTTGTTTCTTTTTGTAAGACAAAAGGGTTGCACTGAAGGTCTGTTGTGAAACCAATTACATTGGCTTTCATAATAAACTTGAATTACATCATAGTCCTTAATGTTATTTCAGAAGATCAAAATATTGCAAAGAAAAAGTCAATTATATCTCTCTTACTTCTTCAGTTACACTGTTCACATCATATTTAGCAAGATGTACTGAAAACTATCTCTTGCTGCATAGTCTATAAATATTTCATCTGTGATACAGATGGACAGTTTACCACCTGACCTATGTAGTGTTGACAACACTAAGGGCAGCCCGAAAGAAACCAGGACTGTATGTGAATTTAAAGAATGCATTTACTATTAATCTGAAAAAAAATGTGAAATAGGGAGCAATGGATTCTTTCTCTTCAGATCTTTTTTTTTTTTTTTTTTAAACACAGTTTATAGCACATTTGGCTATAATATCGAATTAGCAGTGACCCGAATGGGAAAAATCAACATTCTGTCTTAAGGCAATACAGCATTTTAATAAGAATTCAGTTGATTGCAGATACCTATTTGATACCTATTTGGGCCAGGAATGTCAATTGCCAATAAAGAAAAAATCAGAGGCACAGAGAATTTAGAAGTGTATGTATTTCAATCAGGGAATTTTTTTACTCGCCATTCTGCATTAACAAACAATCAATGATACATGGTACAGGAGAAAATGGTTAGTCTACAGGCTCTTAAGTCCTAAAGGCAATGCCAGTCCAATTTCAACCAAGTAATTAATAGTTCTACACAGAAATAATTCCTACATGAGTTACTCTGTTGAGATGACCTAAGCAACACTTAAAGCAAGCTTGAAGATTAAAATGTATTTGTAAACCTGTCTCACTGACTTAAACCATTCCTCTAGCTTCCAAATATGACCCATTAGGTTATTTCAATCTACTAATCACCTTAGAACTTTCAAGTGTCATTACAAGAATTTGGGACATGACAGCTTTTGGAGTTTATAGGTCAAAAAACAATAAGACATTAGCCTTTGCATAGCATGTTGGTCTGTAGTGGAGGACATTGCCAAGATTCTCAGATGTCTTTGGCACACTTTCCCTTTTGCAACTAATGCTTGAAATGCATCATTAACACTTCAAGAAATACATTGTGAGGAATTAAGATAACTGATAGGCTATAGAATTCTGGGGAAATTGCTTTGAAGACTGTTTTGACTTAAAGACCATCAGACTTGTGGTAAAACCACTTTTTCCTATGTGTATATACACAGCAAGGAGCTGCGGTGGCTCTAGTGGTTAAGACGCTGAACTGCAGGCTGTGGAAGGTCGGTAGTTCAGCAGTTCGAGACCCGAGTGTGCCGCATGACGGAGTGAGCTCCCGTCTCTAGTTCCAGCTCCTGCCAACCTAGCAGTTCGAAAGCAAGAAATTGCAAGTAGATAAATAGGTACCCCTTCGGTGGGAAGGTAACAGCGTTCCGTGTGCCTTGGTGCTTAGTCATGCCGGCCACATGACCACGGAAACGTCTTCGGACAGCGCTGGCTCTTCAGCTTTGAGCACCGCAACCCTAGAGTCAGACTCGACTGGCTTTCGAGCAAGGGAACCTTTACCTTTACTATATACACAGCAGGAAGCTGTCCCAGGTATAGTCTTCAAGCTACTTTCTTTCACAAGTTGGAAAAGTGAAGGATAATAATTCTGCAGCAGAACATATGAGTCAGGGAAAACTGCAGTCCCTTGTATTTACCATTTATTTGAACTAGAGGGTGGGATGCATGTTGTCCTGCTGCAATGCTCCAAGTTTGGATGAACATCTACATCAGAGGTCCCCAACACAGTACCCATGGGCATCATGGCACTCACTGATGCCTTTACTGATGCCTGCCAAGTTTTTTAGAAAATGGATGGAGCCAGTTTGGGCCATTGGCCTTTGGATATTTGATTGGCTGGCAGATTTCTTTTAATGTTGCTTTCACAGCAGCTGCTACCACAGCACAAGGATCTTTATTGGGTGAGTGAAGGTGAGCTGTGTGCCATTTTGTGGCTGTCTCCACCTCCTGCAGCAGCCATTTTGTGACTGTGCCCACCACACTGTGTCAGAATTCTAAAGGTGCCCACAGGCTCAAACAGGTTGGGGACCCCAATCTACATTTAGCCAACTGGTGTAGTGGTTAAGTGCACGGAGTCTAATCTGGGAGAACCGGGTTTGATTCCCTACTCCTCCACTTGCAGCTGCTGGATGACCTTGGGTAAGCCATAGTTCTCTCAGTTCTCTCAGAGCTCCCTCAGCCCCGCATACCTCACAGGGTGTCTGTTGTGGAGAGGGGAAGGGAAAGGCGTTTGTAAGCTGCTCTGAGACTCTGAGTGAAGGGTGGGGTATAAATCCAATCTCTTCTTCTTCGCAAAATCAGGAAGCATGCTTTTCAAGAGTTCTGCTGGTGCAGTTTTATTTATTTTCAGCCTGCCTTTTTCATTGAGGCTTAAGGCTGATTACAAGATACAGAAAATAATTCAGTCAGACAGCAAAAGGTATGCAAAACATAATGCAATAGGACTAGGATTACATTTCTAAATGCAGAGTGCAGTTCTTTGTACATAGGCTGTATGCAATCAGGAAACACAGCCTATATGTGTACATCTTTTTCCAAGAGGCTGGGAATGCATGGGGGGATGGACACACACATGTGACCTACTCCCTCTCCCTGCCATGCATTCAAAATTATGTGTGTGCATAGCTATTGTAAGGGCTGTTCAGAAACTCCAGAAATGTTGTGCATTTAAACTTTCCTGAGCACCACTACTTGTGTTACAGGCAGGGCTTTTTTTGGGCAGGAATG
>NW_015174902.1:309843-319576 GCF_001447785.1 Gekko japonicus
TGCTGGGCTTTTTCTACCAAAAAAGCCCTGGTTACAGGTGACCTGCAAATCACAAACACAGAGATGAGAATGGTAAAAGTAATATGCCCGTCTCTGAGGAAGCCCTCTGAACTTTGGAACTATCTCAAAACAGTCTTGTGCATGGCATTCTAGTATTATATCCACTAATAGAGAAGCCCTTTCATTCACAGGAATTCATCCATTTAGTCAAAGATTTCTCAAAGAGTGATGCCTTTGCCAGAACTAAGGTAGACACTGTGTTCATGTCCACAGTGTGAGTGAAGTACCCTGATATCCCCTGTTCTTCATTGAAGGTTCAGAAGTCAACAGTGCTTTGCATCCATTGGACTATCCTAAAAACAACACTCTTCTGGAAGGAATTGAACTCTCCCTTCTACTCTCAAACAAAGCAAGATCTGTTAACTAACACATCTTAATAAAAGGGTGGGGTCTTCTTCTTCATCATGATCCTTGTACTAGTGATAATAAGATCCCCAGCAAAGTAGCTCACTGCATTTCTGTTGCATGTTGGAGTCAGGTGACCTAGGGATTGGCCAGTTGTAGTCCTTGACTCATACCAGTTCAGGGAGCTCAGAGAAAAACAGACTGAAACCTTGTTCTGTAAGGTTTTTAAACAGTGCTGGTTACTGGTCTACTGATATCAAGAATGTATTCCAGAATCCTTGGTACCTTTTTCAGAGATATGATGTAATATGGTCAGCACCTTTAAGTGTAACAAGAGCTCTGCTGGATCAGTACTCTATTTCCTGCCCCAGAAAGTCCATAACCTTCCACTAACTAGCAATTTTCCCTCTAAGCTGTGGAGTCTTGTGAGCAAAAATTTTACTTTGTGAACTACTGGCATTCAGTTGTGAGCGAGCGATTTGGCTACTGCATAAATTAGTTTGTTCTGAATCCCTCCTTCCTGAGCCAAGGCAAAAATGTGTGAGCTGGAGGCTAAAAAACTGTGAGCTAGCTCACACTAACTCAGCTTAGAGGGAACACTGCTAACTAGCTTTAAAAAGTATACTGCCTCTGAACATGGAAGTGCTGTTTAATTACCACTTGTAGACCTATCATGCATTAATACCTTTTAAAGTCCATCTAAGCTAATTGTCACCACTGCATCAATTAAGTTCCACAAGTTAATTACATAAAGTGCTTCTTTCTGTTTAAGAAAGCTCTTCTGGAATCCAGGTATGTCAGCTCAGTTGTAGATTAGTTGTCTACAACTAGTCATATCATATCAGATTAGTTGTAGATCCTGTGAAACAACAATCTGATATGAACTCCAGAGGAAATATTATCTGAGACCTCTATATAACGGTATTCTTTCTCTTTTTCCTCTACAGACTCTACTCCGGCCACTTCAAGCTCTGTGTTCTTTCCAGCTTCAGCACGGTGCCCAAATCCATCACAGCAAAGAATATCTTCTGAAAAATGGTTTATATGACAAGCCTATGCCAAAAAATAAACGCAAACTCAGGAGAATGGAACTCTTAGTTAATAATGTTAAAATTTAGCAATGTCATGTAGTCATAATAAGAAAGACTTTTTTTTTGTTCCTTTTAGCTAATGAAGTGAAGTTTGATATGGGTTTAATCCAGACAGCCATTTCTTTAATAAAAGGACCAAATTTAGATGGCTCCTTGCCCAGGAGTTCAGGCATAATAGAAAAAACAGAGTTCCTATTGCATTAGACCAAGGAATAAAGGAGTGCCTTTGTTTTCCCCCAGTTTATCAGTCTGTGGTCTCTAATATGACTTATTTGTTTTTCTTATGGAAAGGTTTTGGTATTGGTGAATGAACTACAAAGGTTTTATAAGGCAATGGTAAGGATTCAGTAATGGGTGATTTGCAAGGATGTGGAATACTAGAATGCAAATTCTCATTTTCTGTTGGAAGTGTATTCATGCTGACAACTGTGTAAACCCCAGTGGAGACAATAATCCAGAATTGCTGCTGTACTTATAAAAATATTACTGAAATTGTTTAAAACAGATTGTGTTTTGGCCTGGAGTTTTTCTTTCTGCTATAAAATAGGTACAGACATGATAGGATGGTCAAGACTCTGACCCTGATACAGAGCAAACCACATGAGTGGGACTTGCATCTTTCCCAAGGGATTGTGAACAGCACATGGAAAGATCTTTGAACTCTGTCCTGACAGCACAAATTTTATGTGCTTGAGGTTTGCTAGATCACAATCATAATCTTGATTTATTTATTTTTTGCAGCCATTAGTATTCTTAGTATAGTATATAGCAGCCGTTAGTATTCTTAGGTCTTGTGTGGGAGGAAAGCTTTTTCTTTTGCATACATTTCTGACTATTGTAGCAGAAATTGGAGATGTGATAGAAGTTGAAAAAGTACATCAGCACTGAATAATGTGTGGTGTGTTTCGTCTAGAAAAAGAAATGGAATCAATGTTATTGAGAATACTAGTTGACAGTAAAAATTGCTGATGCTGACATAGGACATTCCTACTATAGATATATCAGGGCTATGAAAGCATTAGCAATTATTCTTTGTAACAAAAACCATCCTCATATTGATGGAACATGGTCTCACTTCCTTTGCTTGATTTTGCCTTATTTCAGACTCAGTAATATGACTGTGTATAATTGTAAAGGTTATCTGTACTACCGGGAAGGCTAAATGTTTAATGAAAGCATTCTTTAAGGAGAGAAGAAAAATTCCAAATTCAAAACAATTTAAATTGTCTTGGTATTAATGATCAAAAAACCATTCATTTTTAATCTTACAATGGGTACTTCTTATTCACTCTGAAATGTTCCCTGTATATCAAAGAGTCCTGTTTTGCCACTTTTATAAAGTTTCTTAACACAGTAAATGTAATTATTTCTTTTAAAGTTACTCAGAAGTAAATTGTATATGATCTGATAATTTGGACTCCTGTTTTGTTTTTATGTAGAACTTTGTAATTTAGCAATGGTATTGACCTTTTATTTTTCACAGATTGTAACAGCCACATTGGGATTTTTCCTTTTCATTTTACATGAGATTTCCATGTTTTATTTTGACATGTTTTTTGTGTGTAGTAGAATTGAAGTGTACTTATTGCTGCCATTTTCATAAAAAATATGTGAGCTTTAGTTTACAATCTGGCTTTGTATTATGTTTTCCACAGTTATCTTTTCTGTACCAGGTTCTTTTAAAATTTACTGATAAAATCCACATGTTCAGGTCAGATTCAATCCAGTGTTTAGACCTACATATGCAAGTATTAACAGCAAGGAATCAAACTGGCATTTATTTTTGTTCCCAAGTGAAACATTAGGCAATTCTGGTTCACATAACTGAAACCTGCTTTTCCATTCTATTTCAAATCCAAGGTGAAACAGTTTTTTGTTATAAAATTCTGACATTATTTAAGCAAATTTGTTTACAATTGTCTCTGTGCTTCTTGTGACTTAAGAAAACAGAAGTCATTTTATGTATGTTGAAGGATTCTGTAGAACTTAGAAGTATTGAACAATGAGCACACACATTGAAAACGGGTATGAAGCACTTTGTTATTGGTTGATTGCGAGATGTTAGTCTTTTATTTTTTCAAAAGAACTGGTGTTTCTTAACTGTGTGAAGGGTTACTGTGTGAATTACTACAGATTAACAGATCTATAGTAGACCTTCCATTTCCTGTACCTTCCCAACATGGTGCCTGTATTGCATCTGGTGCTCAGCTGACGAGCAAAACTCAAGGCCCTGTTAATGCTGTACAACGATCACTGTAAATTGGGCATGGATTACACAATTATGTGTAAAATACTTTATTTGTACCATGTAATTTATTTTAAGATTTGCAATATCTTATTGCAGACAGATGTGAAATAAGGGGAGCCAACAACGTTGGTTGATATAAACAAGGGGCAGTTTTATTAGTTTTGCATTCAGTCAGTATCTGCAGCAGCCAAGGGCAAATAACACATTTCATACTGATGGTTGAGTGTGGGCATGTGATGGATGCAGAAGAGTCAGGTCTCAGGCTGGGCAGTCCATCACATGCATGGTGCCTGAGGAACCCCTGGAAGCCTGCCGTGTAGGGGCTTGAGAAGCCCCATGTCTGGCAATAAGTTGGAAGGAGCCATGGTCTGGAAGTTTTTATTGACATATATGTCTAGGATGAAGTGAGGTAGAAAGCTGTTACTGTGTATAGATCAGTATGATCTAGTCTGTAAGTCTTAGCTGTCATGCTAAGTGGTTAATAATCTTACAGCCAGGTGTTTAACTACCAGGTGCTACTCTTTGTCCTCATTAAGAGTAGGTAATTAGTCTGCCCTGTTAGTGATTGGCTGGGACTTGTATATAAGGTGTAAGCTTGATAAGTTGGGTGGGGGACATAGCTCTCTCCAACTGAGGTATGTTATGCTGTGTAACAGTCTGTATATTCTCTGTGTAAATATTCACCATTATCGCACTATAAACTTTCTGCCTTTCACTGCCAGTCGGTCTCCAGGCTTCTTATTTACTGCACCCAATAGTTTTCTGGTGCCTGCAGAACTGGAGCCGGCCCTGCCCTAGGTAGCTGCCTTCCCAGTGAGAGGCTGGAGGACATCCAGAGCCTCCACTGAAGCCAGCAGTGGCCTGCTCACCAGATTGGAGGCAAGTCGCAAGCCACAACAGGTCTTCCAGCAAGGTTTCTAAACTTCCAGGCCAAACTCAAAGTCCAGGGTCCACTAGCACAATCCAGAATCACAGTCCAAGGTCAGGTAGCAGAGTTCTAATAGCTAAACAAATCAGGCAACTAGTAGGTTCATCAACAGGTTTGCAGACAAATTGATTCCACTCTAGCCACAGCCTCGCTGCAGTTTTATATAGGGGGTTTCCATACAGGTGTTGTAGGATTCCACATTAGGCTCCTCCTCACAAACAGTCAGGTCCTTTGCTCATGAAAACTACTGGGGCTATGATCCTGTGGTTATTTATCAATCCTGCCTAGCATTTCCTTAACAGAAGGGAGGACTCAGGCTGTCAAGCACATATTCCTACACCTGGTCCATGTCTCAGCCATAGCCCCTTGCCTCCTATGCTCGTGAGATGCTTTGAAAGACTATGGTGGTCTGGTCATGGCTCCATGCTGGGGTCTCCAAGCCTGAGAGCCCTGCGGGCTCAAGGGTGATGCTGGCGCAGGGTCCCTTTAGGGAGGCATTGGAGAGTCCTCCTCACTGGGACGGTCTGCCAAGGCAGGGCTTGAGGGCAAGTCATTTTCCTCTGAGGACATCTTCCCATGCTAACCCAGGATGGTCCTGTTAGGTCCTGGATACAATGACTCTCACAGACACTCTTGTAGCAGCAAGATTTGTTTATTAAAAGGTAGAAAGGTTCCAAGCATAGACAGCTTCTGTGTCGGAACTGGAGCCCAGACACCAGTTCTGTCAATATACTGAAAGCAAGAAATTCCACAGATGCCAAGCAACCAATCATTGCTCCCATTCAGCTCGCCACATGTCTGCCCCTGCCCTTGCGACCACCCCTAACACCTGCAAGCTAATGGTTACATTATCTAGAAACTCCCCAGACTACAAGGCCACACAGAACGATGAGATCATATACTTCCCAAGGTGTTCTCAACACACTCAGGCGGCCCCTGCAAGGTGATACTAACCAAGCAAAGCAGACAGCAGACACATCGACTCCCCCTCCCCCTTCCCAGCAGAGATGGTAACCAGCAGTGAAGAAGAGCAAGGTTGCATGCAACATAGGAATTCTAAAAGAATACATGTGAATCCATAACACAACCAATGGAATAATGAAATGTGGGACAGTAACCCCTAATGCAACAGAATATGAGTGTAAAAAAACAGGAAATATTTGGCAAGTGAGGCCCAAGCTTGACAGGTCCATGACAAGAAGTGACCAGTCTCTTTCCCAGTTCCCCGATATTTATACACATGATCCCTACACTGCTTTCCACTAGTGCCTGCATCAGTGAGGTGGCCATGAATGGTGGTGGTACAAAGAGGGATAGGACAGAACTATGAACCAAATTAATTTAGAAGAAAGATCCATTAATCAAAGGGTTTTTTTTGCTTGAACAGGAGGATGAGTACAACCAAAAAAGGCGAGAAAAACACAACCCAAACTGGCAGCAATGTGTCCCAGCGCTCCTCAGTGGCCTCCCGGTGTCGAGTATATTTCTGAAATTGCTTATATAAATGTGTTACCAAATTGCATGTGTTGGAGGACTGCCTTGAGGAATTGAAACTCTACTGTATTTTAAAGGAGAAAGGGGGGGGGAGACTGAAAGCCGAGGAAGGTGGTGTCATCGGGCGATTGATTTGCTGAAATAAAATGATGATGATTTATCTTCTAAGTGCACCCTGCGAACTTTATTCAATGTAAACAAAATGAAAAAGATGTCGGAGCTGAAATAAGAACTGCGCAACAAGAGGGGTGGACCTTCCGGTTTGAATGACTGTCTCTTGCGGGCTTGTTCCTGAAAAGCGTAAGCAGCGATGAAAAAGGAAAATGCCCTTAAGCGGAGATGTGGATAGATGACCTAGCTATGAGAAGGACAGCGTTTATTTTAAAGTCAAATGACAAAAAAAAGAGAAATAATCGTTCTAAAAGCTTGGGACTTTATCGGGAAGGCGGATCGGAAGCTGCAAAGTGACAATTGCATGCTGTGACTGGAAAGCAATGACCCGGAAGAGAAGCTGTGAAACGGAGAGGAGCGCAGAGGAGGACCTCCCCTGTCGCCTGGGAGAAGAAATCAGCCCGAAGATGGAAGAATTAATTCGCAGAGCGTCTGAAAAGCTTTTTATTAACAGTTTAACAGTGGGACACTACTAATTCCTTATTTTTAACATTCTTTTTTTTCCCTGTAACTGAGAAGATGAAAGACGATTGACACCGCAATGAAGCCAAAGAAGAATTTTTTTTACTAACCTTAACAGACTAACAAACTAATGGAAACATCACTCGACCTTTTCTTTACCCCGCTATATACCCTCCCCCTTTCTAATATAAAAAGCAATAAAGTTCTCTCCTTTTTAGGAGAGTTTATAAACGGGGAAAAAAAAGAAAGAAAGAAACTCTACTGTATTGAAGGCCTTTTCGATGTCCAATGATAAGGCTAGCATGTTGGTGTTCTTTTGCTGACGGCCATAATGAATTAAATTCATCGTTTTCCTTACGTTGTCTGTAATGTCTCTGGCTGGGACAAACCCAGTTTGGTCACTGTGAATATAGTAGCCTATAATACATTTGAGCCTTTCTGTTAGAGTTTGAGCAAATATTTTGTAATTTGAGTTTAGCAAAGAAATAGGTCTGTAGGACCTGGGGTCTGAAGCATCTTTTCCTTTTTTTGGTAACAGGATTACATTGGCTTGGTGCCATGAAGGGGGCAATTTACCTGGAGACAACATAGAGTTAAATAAAAACGTCTTGTAATATTTGGCTGTATAGCCATCCGGCCCTGGAGCTTTATTTATTTTCATGCTTTTGATAGCTATCCGGATCTCCTCAGGACTGATTGGGGCATTTAATAGATCCCGATGTTCCTCTGTAAGAAAAGGAATCTTTGTTTTGGTCAATAGGTAAGAAGCTATGTCTTGCTCCGAAGGGCAGGAGGAGGTGTAAAGTGACGTATAGAAAGCCTCCAGGACATGCATTATTTCTTGAGTTGATGTTTTTAGCTGACCATCTTTGGCACGAAGGTTGTTGATGTATCTGTCCGTTCTTTGTTTTTTGACCTTCCAAGCTTAAAGACGCAAAGCTCTTGGTCCTTTAGTTGTGCTTGCTTGCTTCCAGGTGACTGTGTCTTGATAGAGGTTTTGCAGTTCCAATTACTCCAAATGTTTTCATTGTTGCTGAAGTTTGGAGTATATTTTATGGTTGCATGTTGTTTTGTGTTGTGATTTGAGCTGTTTTATACTTTCACATAACTCTTTCTTTTTGGGGTTTGTTTCCTTTTTGCAAGCTGTCAGCAGGGAAATACATGCTCCATGGATCACTGCTTTGGATGCGTCCCACACTGTCTCAATAGAGACACCACAGTGTTGGTTGTTTCGGAAGAATTCTGCAATTTTTTCATTAAGTTTTCCTGATGTTTTGGGATCTGTTAATAAAGATTTATGAAATCGCCATTTTGGTGTGGGTTTACTTGTATTCTTTTCATTAAATGTACACATCACAGGTGCGTGGTCAGACCAGCTTTGCATTCCAATTTCAGTGTTAAAGATTTTAGGAATTAAGTCCATTGAGATCAAAATGTAATCCAGTCTAGTATAGACTTGATATTTCAAAGAAAAATATGTATAGTCTCTGGACTTTCCATTATGCAGTCGCCATATGTCTGTTAGATTGTATTTTGCTATCAGTTCAGGCAGTGCTTGCACTGATGCGGTTTTGGCTTGTCCGCGTCTAGCATTTGATTTGTCTAACCACTTGTCCATTAAATAATTGAAATCTCCTCCTATTATGAGTGGCCCCTGATGGAATTGCTGAAGCCTGAATAGGACTTCTCGGAGAAATTGCAATTGGCCCTGGTTGGGTGCGTAGATAGATGCAAGGGTTAAGTCAGTGTCGTTAAGCTTGCCACGTATGAAAATGTATCTCCCTGTGTCATCTCTTTCACTCACTTCTTGAATAAATCTAATGTTTTTGGATAGTAAAATGGCCACGCACCTTGACTTGGTGGTGCGGCTTGCTGTATATTGAAGAGGGAACCAGTTAGATGGCAATACTACCTTGGTGCCTTTGATATGTGTTTCCTGTTTTTTAAGGTCTGCTGAGATACGCTTAGCCTTTATTTTGTTAGTTAAGCCTCTACAGTTAAGAGTCAATATCTTGATATCATCTAAGGCCATAAATTAAAATTAAAATTAAAAAGCCTCATAATGGTATATTCAGTGTCATATAACATCAGCTTAACATTTGTGTCTCTATGGTCAAGATTACAAACATTCAGAACATTCAGTGGTGAACCAGCAAGAATTTCTCCTGCCTTCATAACCAAACTCATATGTTTTATATCATGCCTAGTTGAAACATACCAAATTTGCCAAATGCCTAATATAATCATATTTATAGGTACAGACAATAGTAATCGTTGTAGCTCTTCCCAAGCTCTCTTTGTCCCTCCCCCCTCCCCCCCATACCATCTAACTTGTTTCGGGGAAGGAAGCAACAGTAATATAACCTGATAGAGTTCCATTCCCCTTCCTTACCCCACTTAAAGATCCAATCTAAAAGGTCCTCTGGAGTGTGGTACCCTACCACACGGAGCCCATCTGGCTCCTTCTTCAGTACCATAGAAAGATATAAAATCAAAAGAAAAACTTGCCTCCTGCCATTGGAGGGTATCATGACTAAGCCTTCCCCCTCCCCCCCCGACACTGTTTACTATTGAAGAGCATATTAGAACCCCCTTTTCATTTATGTATTTTCTCCCCTTTTCATTTCCCTAAACCTTTAACTGGACATACCCATTAATACTTTCAGTTAATGGAGTCATTTTTTAACAACACTGTTAAGTTCATGGTGTCATCGCAAGTCGAACAGGAATTTTACTCCAGCGGTGCAGGGTCCCTGGAAAATCCCACTTGCATTTTTTAAAGTGTGATGGTTGGGTTTCATGTGCTTGATCCAGCCCAACAGCCCTCAGCAGCTCAGCTCCACTTTCTGGGTCATCTGCTTGATAAATATTGCCATGGTGCTTTACTTGCAGGTAGCCTGACTGGAGCCACTGTTATGCCAACTTCTCCAGGAA
>NW_015174903.1:0-23379 GCF_001447785.1 Gekko japonicus
AGGCAGCCCCATGCAGAGAGCGTTGCAGTTGGCAACCCTCGGTTGGCTCTGACAGTCTCCCAGGCCTCTTGTGGAAGTCTGAATACAACTCTAATGTGCCCGGAGGGTGGGACAAGCAGAGATTAAACCTTCGTGGCCATTCCTAAAGGAATCGGCTGCGCTCAACTGACATATGAAGAGACTGTCGGAGGGAGGCGTGTGTTGGATCTGTGCCTTGCGATCATATCGCAACTGGTTGTTGTTTTTAATTTGTAAATTGAGACCGAGTGAGATTTCCTTTGGGAGCAACACAATGCGGCCTAGTTTGCCCCCTTAGAAGCGAGCTCTGCCCTCCATGGGAAGAGCAAACACGGCAGCCGACGGAGGCTGCAGAGTTATCGCTACGGGCCGAAGCGATTGTGTCAGCTGCAGGGCAGTCACCTGGTTGGGATAAAAGCCATATTGTCTCAGGAAGGAGTCGTGCTACCCGGTGAGCACACGACACACGTAAACTGTAAAGGAGCTAGATCAAGATGGGCGGCTGGGTTAGTCCGTCTGCAGCAGTAGAAAAGAGCAAGAGTCCAGGAGCACCAGAAAGACTCACAAACTTTGTGGTTGTGTAGGAGCTTCCATGAACCATCGTTCAGATAAAGCCCTTCCTCAAGATACAAACCGTTCCTACTATTCCCTGGTGGTGCAGACAGGGCTATTACTTCCCAATAGTCAGGAGCAAACAATCTACCCATGCTCAGTGGAACTCTATTTCCACTCCCTTTTTATTTTCCATCAAGCCAGTGTAGCGTAGTGGTTAACTAGGATCTGGGACAAGTGGGTTCAAATCCTCTGACGCTTAAAGTACGGTGTGGAGCGCAGTTTGGTAAGAGCGCAGACTCTAATCTGGGATTCCCCACTCCTCCACATGCAGCTGCTGGATGACCTTGGGCGAGCCATAGTTCTGTCAGAGCTGATCTCTCACGAGCAGTCCTTGAAAGAGCTCTCTCAGCCCCACCTACCTCACAGAGTGTCTGTTGTGGGGAGGGGAGGGGAAAGGAGTTTATGAGCCGCTCTGAGACTCTGAGTGAAGGGTATAGATCCAGTCTCCTCCTCCTCCTCCTCCTCCTCCTCCTCCTCCTCCTCCTTGAAGGGCAGGGTATCAATCCAATCTCCTCTTCCTCCTCCTCCTCCTAATTTGAGCTGGTCACATTCTCCCAGCCTAACCTACCACGTAGGGTTATTGTGAGGATAAAATGGTACGGGAGAACGACGTACGCTGACTGGAGCTCCTCTGAGGAAGGGCAGGATGACAATACTGTGGATAAGAGAGGAAACCATGAAACGGGCGCGGCAACCTTGATAGACAATTTCTCTTTAAACCCGCTTGCCAGGGTTACTAACTCTGGAATGGGGAATTCCTGGATATTTGGGGGCGGAGCCTGGGGAAGGCAGAGTTCTAGGAGGGGGGGAGCTCAGCAAGAAGGGGGTGTTACCACTTGGAATTCTGGGAGAACTTTGGGCCCCACCTGGAGCTTGGCAACCCTAGTTGTTGCCACCTCCGGGTTTTCCATCTGTGTCTTCTAGTGATGCAGACTCCTTCCAGCGTGTGGCTTCTGCTGGTTTAGCTGACCCTCTGGGATTGCCCACCAGAGGTCAGGTTGCCACCCTCCAGGTGGGGCCTGGAGATCTCCTGGAATTACAACTGACCTCCAGATGACCGAGACCAGTCCTCCTGGGGGAACCGAGAGCTTCAGAGAGCAAACTCTATGGCATGCCATCGATTCTCGGTGAAATCCCTCCCCAAATTTCCCCCTAGAACCGTAGAATCATAGAGCTGGAAGGGACCTCCAGGGTCATCTAGTTCAACCATCTGCATAATGCAGAAAATTCACAAATAGCTCCCCCCCACACACACCCAGTGACCGATGTTCCATGCCTAAAGGTAAAGGTTCCCTTGCTCGAAAACCATTCGAATCCGACTCTAGGGTTGCGGTGCTCATCTCCGTTTCAAAGCCGAAGAGCCAGCGCTGTCCGAAGATGTTTCCGTGGTCATGTGGCCGGCATGACTAAACACCAAGGCGCACGGAACGCTGTTACCTTCCCACCGAAGGGGTACCTATTTATCTACTTGCAATTTCTTGCTTTCGAACTGCTAGGTTGGCAGGAGCTGGAACTAGAGATGGGAGCTCACTCCGTCATGCGGCACCCGGGTCTTGAACTGCTGAACTACCGACCTTCCACAGCCTGCAGTTCAGCGTCTTAACCACTTGAGCCACCGCAGCTCCTGTACCATGCCTAGAAGATGACAAAAAAAAAATCCTCCAGGTTCTCCAGCCAAAGTGGCCTGGAGAAAAATTGCTTCCTGACCCCAAAGTGGCGATCAGCCCCCATGGGCATTTCCCTTCAAACCTCCAAGAATTTCCCCAGTCAGAGTTGGCAACCTGAACCAGAGGAGGTGTGTAATGCACCTGCTATGGGTAGATTTTGGCAGCTTTGCAAAGAGGTTTTGCTTAGGGTTGCTCATCTCCGGATGGGGCCTTGAGATCTTCCACCATTCCAATTGATCTCCAGATGACAGCGATCAGTTCCCCTGGAGAAAATGGCTGCTTTGGAGGGGGGGCCTCTTTCCTCTTGTCCCTTGCTGAGGCCCCTCCCCTCCCCAAACTCCACCCTCCCGGGGCTCCACCCCCCAAATCTCCAGGTATTTCCCCACCCAAAGCTGGCAACCCTAGTATTGCTTTTGGTGAGCATTTCCTGCGTGGGGTTCTTGTTCCCTTTTCAACATTTGGCTTTGTTTTCTTGCTGCTCTGATGTTTGCAGATTTGTATGTTTTTTTGTAATGGGTCTGGCATGCACCAGGCCCTTTGTGCGCACTGAAGAGGTGTGATCTGATCTTCTTTATTAAACGGAACAAATAAAACTGGATCCCCATCCCCATGTTCCACTTCGAGCGTGGGGGGGGGGGAGGGGTTCTATTTACTCGTGATGGGCATGTGGTCACACCCGTTCCTGGAGTCCGGCACGGGGGATCCACTGCTCCTTTGCAGCTGAGTTTGAAGTGCAGCACAAAAGCGGCTCTCTTCCGTTTGATTAATGAGCTGAGCCAGCTATCGATGCTAAATAAACATCTGCCCTTTTTAATCCCTGGCTGAAAAGCCACCGAGATGTCACCGGCTGCAAGCAACGGCGGCCTTTTGTATCTCCTGCAGGCCTCTGTCTGTTGTGGTTTGCAGGGAGTTGCGTAACACCTGCAGTTCGTTTGCGCAGCAATTGTCCGGGCCTCCAGCTGAACTGCTTGGAAGAGGGGAAAGAGAGCATGAAAACAGGCACCGGCCGTGCATTCCAGTATGCGTATGTGTTACGGTTGCCAGGTCCTCCCTGGCCACCAGCAGGGGATGGGGAGTTAGGGTTGCCAGAACCAGGCGGGGAAACTCCTGGAGATTTGGGTGTGGAGCCTGGGGTGGACAGGGACCTCAGTGGGGTACAAAGCCATAGAGCCCACCCTCCAAAGCATCCATTTCCTCCAGGGGAACTAGTCTGGAGATGCTGTAATTCCGGGGGTTCGCCAGGTCCCACCTGGAGACTGGCATCCCTATCTAATACATGAGTATGCGACAGGGTACCTCTCCCGGGGAAGGCGGCACACACAGAAGGTATCAGAGATGAAGAATCGTATTGACGGTAAAAGACTGATCAATTAAGGCCCCGGTCACATGGGCCGGAAAATGTGGGGGGGAAGTGTGGCTGTTTGCCCCGGAGCAAAGTAACGCACGGCAGCCCGATCACATGAGCAGCCCGATCACATGAGCCGCTATTATCCAGCGAGAGGGCAGGATAATAAATAAATAAATAATATTAAATAAATTATTTAATAATATATATTAATAATAAATAATAAATAAATATGTCCCGTGGAGGTCCCGTGGGTATGCCCTTAGGTGTCGATCACACGGCCATCCTGCAGCGCGGCAAAGAAGAAGAGAGGAAGAGGAAGCGATTGGATTTATACCCCGCCCTTCACTTTGACAGAAACTCCTCTTTTTCAAGAACAGCTCTGACAGAGCTACGGCTGGCCCAAGGTAATCCAGCCAGGTGCAAGTGGAGGAGTGGGGAATCAAACCCGGTTCTCCCAGATTAGAGTCCGCGCACTTAACCACTACACCAAACTGGCGCGATCACACTGGCAATCACTAGGCGCCGATTCCGTGGCAAACTGGAATTTTTGTCCCTCAACACAGTGTGCGCATTTGTGCACATCCTGTGGAGACTTAAAAAAACAACAACATCCGGTTTGCAACGGGACATGGGTGGGTGCCGGATGCCACGGGATTCCAGCGGAAATGCTATCAGACACCCGCCCTTGCCCCCATATGCCCAACTGCACAGGAAACTTAGTTCTCCTGAACATAATACAACGAAGCTGCCCATCAGAATTAACTCAGCATCTGCTGGATTTTCCAGGTCAGATTTCTGTGCCTCAAGCTGAAGTAGAGTTGCCAACTCCAGGTTGAGAAATTCCTGGAGATTTAGGAGTGGAGCCTGGGGAGGGTGGGGTTTGGAGAGTGGTGGGGTGTCAGAAGGGGATTATTATATTCATAGAATCATAGAGTTGGAAGGGACCTCCAGGGTCATCTAGTCCAGCCCCCCTGCACAACGCAGGAAATTCACAACTACCTCCCCCCCACACCCCCAGACAGTGACCCCTTCTCCATGCCCAGAAGATGACAAAAGAACCTCCAGGATCCCCGAGCAAACTGGCCTGAAGAAAAAATGCTTCCTGACCCCAAAGTGGCGATCAGCATTTCCCTGGGCGTGTAAGAAAGGGCCACAAGAACTGAGCACCGAGGCAACCCTTCCTGCCCTGCCTTCTCGTGATCTGCCTCAGTTCACACAATCAGCATTGCTGTTCCTAGCCTCTGTTTGAAAACCTCCTAAGAAGGAGAGCCCACCACCTCCCGAGGAAGCCTGTTCCACTGAGGAATCGCTCTGTCAGGAAGTTCTTCCTAATGTTTAGCTGAAAACTCTTCTGATTTAATTTCAACCCGTTGGTTCTGGTCTGACCTTCTGGGGCAAGAGAAAACAACTCCATTACCATCCTCTATATCAGGCATGTCCAACTTCGAACAGGTAGTGATCTATTTTTTCCGGCCAAAAGTGCCGGTGATCTACCACCATGAAAAAGTTTCAAATTAGTTTCAGATTAGATTTTAACCCACTAAAGTTGGGTTCCACCGCGCCCCCCCCCCATTTAATGCACCTTCTGTCATTTAAAATGGTAAAGGTTCCCTTGCTCGAAAGCCACTCGAATCCGACTCCAGGGTTGCGGCACCCATTCCCGTTTCAAAGCCAAAGAGCCAGCGCTGTCCGAAGACGTCTCCGTGGTCATGTGGCCGGCATGACTAAACACCAAGGCACACGGAACGCTGTTACCTTCCCACCGAAGTGGTCCCTATTTATCTACTTGCAATTTCTTGCTTTCGAACTGCTAGGTTGGCAGGAGCTGGAACTAGAGACGGGAGCTCACTCCATCATGCGGCACCTGGGTCTCGAACTGCTGAACTACCAACCTTCCACAGCCTGCAGTTCAGCGTCTTAACCACTTGAGCCACCCGCTGTCATTTACTGGTAAGCAAAATAAGCAAAAACAAAACAGAGAGACGAAGTTCCAGAAAGAACTGCGAACATTTTTTATTTTGTATTGAGTTATAACTTTCTTTAACTGTCTCAATAACTTTTCTTTAACTTTTATTCAGAGGTATTTGTGTTAAATGTAGGTCAAGTATTGATCCGGCTGATCTTGCGCAATCTTTAAAACTTCGCTCTTGCTCATTAGTGAGACCATTAGTGAGACCAAGTGGGGCTGGTGATCTACCTCTGACCCATCCGCGATCTACTGGTAGATCGCGATCTACCTGTTGGACATACCTGCCTATATGACAGCCCTTCAAGGACTTGAAGATAGTACTCCATAGAGTATACCCTCTGAAACAGCCATTTTCTCCAGGGGAACTGGTCTCTGTAGTCTGGAAATTAGTTGTAATCCTGGAGGTCTCCAGGTGTCATGAGGAGGTTGGCTAAACCCATTCTAAACTCTGTTCATGTGCAGGAACCCAGAATGCACACATCTCCACTCGTAAGCATAGCTGTTAGCCGTTGCCCTCTCGATTAGCTGAAAGGACCGCTGGGAAGAAGGAAATGCTGTCTTATTCCTTCCTCCTGATATTTCCAAAGCGCCAAAGAAGCACACCTGACCTCCATGGGAACCCGGGTGCTGAAACCCTCCATACTTTGGATTGTTAAAGCGTAAGCGATTATGACATTGTTTAATGTGTAATCCAAACTGTGTTGGGCATGACCCAATATGGAAATCCTGCCCTTTAGTAAACAGTAGAGCAACTTAAAAAATTCTTTCTTTGAAAATCACCTGCCCCAGCCTAATGTTGGCCAAGCAAAACCGGCAGCCGCACACACACAGACTGACTCTTTTTTTTGCTGTAGATCCTCCAAATAATTATAATTCCAGCTGAGAGAACCATTTGGGATTTCCTTGAGCTGGTTTTTCCGTTTCTCCCTGCCCTATCTGCATAAGTGGATGGGTTCCACATATTGCCTGATATAGAGTCAGCCAAAAAGAAGAAGGAGAAGGAGAAGAAGAGGAGGAGGAGGAGGAGACTGGATTTATATCCCGCCCTTCACTACCCAAAGGAGTCTCAGAGCGGCTTCCAAACTCCTTTCCCTTCCCCTCCCCACAACAGACACCCTGTGAGGTAGGCGAGGCTGAGAGAGTTCTGAGAGTACTGCCCTTGAGGGAACAGCTCTGACAGAACTATGTCTTGCCCAAGGTCATCCAGCAGCTGCAAGTGGAGGAGTGGGGAATCAAACCTGGTTCTCCCAGATTAGAGCCCACGCGCTTAACCACTACACCAAACTGGTTCTCAGAGGCGTGTAGAACTGGCTGCAGGATTTACAGGGTGGACTTGAGCAAGGCCTCCCCTCAGTTGGCCCTGGTAGCTGCAGGTGGGGCCTGAAGTTCTCCTGGAGTTACAATCAGAGGTGCACACAGGCTAACAGGTCTTAATCCAATACAGCTTCAACAGCACACAGGCTAACAAGTCTTACATTTTTGTCCGAATGTAAGACTTGTTAGCCTGTGTGCTGTCGAAACTGTATTGGATAAGATTGATATCATTATTGAATATAATAAGACAACCAGAGATTTGAATTTTGGTTGATAAAGAGTTCCATCGAAACGAACAACCACTCGAGATGTTCGTACTTCTTGTTCTTGTTGATGTCATCTTCTGTGGGTGACGTCCTGTGTTTTGAAACAACAAAAAGAATTAAACATCACGAAGCATCACTGTTACCAAGTTTGTTATTGTCTATTTACTGTAATTTGTGAACCTTGCAGCAATTTCTTATCTGTCCATGTTTGTTGTATGAATTGGTGGTCCCCTTATTGTTTACTTTCACCCCCAGAATCTCCAGGTACTTCCCAACCTGGAACGCACAGCCAGCGGATGCTCCCCAAGCAGGTTGGGGACTTTCAACACGGGCTCTACTGCGAAGTATCTGTCAAGTTTAACAGCCCCACATCATCGCAGAACATACATGCTTGCACGCTTTAATGTTCTGCCATCAGAGGTGCTTCTAGGGAGGTGACGCCAGATACCATAGGTAGACAGACTTTGTCCTTGCTCTCTAAAAGATATAGAATCCACTACACACACCATACTTCATTGCCCCCTCTATAGGGATATCCGATCTCGTTTTATTACTCCACTAGGAAAAAGACCCATTGTGGAAATAAATACAACGGCCTCTAGAAAGTGGCTCTGGGCGGGTGCCCCGGCCTTGGACACTCAGTGTCAATTTGCTGTGGCGACCTCAGCAGGGTATCAGAGGAACTGATCTCTGCTATCTAAAGAACAGTTGTAATTTTGAGTGATCTCCAGCAAATTTCCCACCTGGAGTTGGTAACCCTATCTCTTTCCCAGCCAATCATCAACCTACCTTTATTTCCCCCTCACTCTTCAGCTTTCTACCCCCCACACACCTGCAGCCTCTCCCGTGCTCTGAAGCCCTGACTGCTATGTCACATTGGCTGTCATACGGGGGCCACCTCAGCAGCATATAAGGATACAGAGCCCACCATTTTCTCCAGGGGAACTGATCTCTGCCATCTGGAAAGCAGTTGTAATTCTGAGTGATCTCCAGCCCTCACCTGGAGATTGGACACATTTTACCTCAGAACAGCAAACTGTTTAGAATGTTAGAGGCAAAAGCCAATCAAGTCGCATATGCAAACGACCTCTGTGTTCCGAGGCAAAGGCCAATGAGGCTGCATATGCAAATAACCTCTGTGTTCTGACTGGCTATGGGGGGGAGAGGAACAGCAAACTGTTTAGAATGCTGGAGGCGAGACTCAAGCAAGGCAGCCAGTGGATAGGGACAGATTCTGAGTGACACACCAGGGTGCCAACCAATTCCAGAGCATGTGGAATGTTCTAGAGAAGTGCCACCACCATTTGGCTTCTATATATAAGGGAGATTTCAAGAGGGTAAGAGCTGACACTCTGATGACTCAATTGTTCACTTTCTCCTGTTTAATTCTAATTGCGAAATAATGGAGGCTGTTCCAAAATGTTTATATTATGCAATCAGAAGACGAGGCTTGAATAGCCAAGTGTAAGTGACTGTTGCATCTTAGTCTTTTCCCGTATTTCCATGACGTTTTGTGCTTTCATGCCAATAGTATAGGTTTATTGTCTTAGCCATAGGCCATAACATAATACATCAGGTCATAAAATGGTAATGTAGATCATGCCAATAAAGGTTTTGTGTGTGTGTGTACTTCCCAACCTGGAGGTGGCAACCCTAGATACACCCCCTCCCTGTCAGGTAAGCTCTGGTTTTCCAGGTTGCAACCTGGCAGCCTCACTTGCCCCTGAGCCCTGTTTTCGACCCCTACATGGCTTGGCAACGTTTGGAACTGGCAGACCTTGAAAGGGCTGTGTTTTCAGTGACAACATTCAGTTGGGGCAACTCCTGAGAACCTCCTTCGGGCACCCGGAAGGCTCCGAAACTTCAACGGATACCCTTGTCCTGTCTGTGGGAGCCTGAAAAATGAAAGAGGATGAAATGTTGGGGGCCTTCTAGGGTTCTTGGCATGTGAGGAAAGCCCCGAAGAATCCTTGTTTCTCCTGAAGGATTATAAGCAGTTGCAGCAAAAGTCTTCAGAGCCCCCAGGGCTGGGAGACGCCTAGTCTGTGCTCTTCCGTGCGTGGCAGGGCCTGGTTCTTTTGCAGCTGCAAATCCCCTCTCCGCACACTCCGCAAAGCTCTCTTGAGGGTTTTGCACCGTGCAGGGAATGGGCAAATTTGTTTTATCGCTTGGTCTGTTGCAAAAAGAAAACCTGCCCAGTGCACTAAATGCCATCCTACTGTTCTCTTCCACCTAGTTTAAAAGGAGATCGACTGGGTGGATTCTTGCGCCTTCGTTGCTGAGATTCAGTAAAAATTGGGCTGTTACCTGAACAAAGACATCCAAGCCAACTTGATCAGCTAAGTAATCATTTAAATCGGCATACCAAAAAATAATAATTCTTTTTTTCTGCATAATGCACACATGGCAAAACAGAGGCCATTGCAAGAATTCCTTCCTGTGCGCAAGAAGAGGGGGATATGCTTCTTCTAAGATGGTGGGCTGTATCCGTCCAGATGATGGGCTGTATCCAGAGCACCGAAAAAGTGTATGCAGAGGATCCTGGGACCCACAAAGACAGAAGAAGAAGAAGAGGAGGAGGAGATTGGATTTATACCCCGCCCTTCACTACCCAAAGGAGTCTCAGAGCAGCTTACAAACTCCTTCCCCTTCCCCTCCCCACAAGAGACACCCTGTGAGGTAGGTGGGGCTGAGAGAGCTCTGGCAGAAACTGCTCTTGAGAGAACAGATCTGAAAGAACTTGTGACGGGCCCAAGGTCACACCAGCAGCTGTATGTGGAGGAGGGGGGGATCAAACACGGTTATCCCAGATTAGAGTCCGCGCACTTGACCACTACACCAAACTGACTCTGACAAATAGGACCAGGGCTGTGGGGAGGCAAGAATGAGTGGGGAAGCTGATAGGATATAGTTAGGGCTGGGGCCTGGAGATCTTCTGGAATTACAACTGATCTCCAGACAGTTTCCCTGGAGAACATGCCTGCTCTGGAGGGCGGAGTCCAGGACATCACGCCCCTGCTCCGCCCTTCTGAGGCTCCGCCTCCAAATCTTCAAGAATTTCCCAATCCTGAGCTGGCAACCCTGGGTCCAGCTCTTAAGAAGCG
This sequence comes from Gekko japonicus, assembly GCF_001447785.1. Lineage (NCBI taxonomy): Eukaryota > Metazoa > Chordata > Lepidosauria > Squamata > Gekkonidae > Gekko > Gekko japonicus. The sequence goes on from NW_015174903.1 coordinate 10,302, forward strand.
GGATTCCAGATGCACAAGAGAATGGCAAGAGGATGTGATGAAACCTCGAGCCCTTTGTGCGGGCGGGGGGGGGGGGGGGTTTAAAATTCCTTCAGCAAAATTCAGGCTGTGAATCTGTTATCGGCCTTTCTGCACAATATCGTCCTACTCAGAAGCTGCGGCAATGACTGTCTGCGGAGTTTCCAGCCACATCTATCGAATCAGCCCCAGGCTCGTTTTCTCACATTTGCTGAGGTGATAAACGGCAAGTTGTGAAAGTGACAGGCGTCGAAGGGTCTGGCACCAACCAGCCAAGCGATGATCCACCTCACAGTCCTGTGTTAAGAGAAAAGCCAGTGCAAAGCTTTTGCTCCCACGTGGCATCTCCCCACCACAAATCGTGTCCCTTCTGTTTGGTGTGCTGTTGGTTTAGCTCATTTGGTTGGATGCCACACGAAGGAGACTGGCCTTCTGCTCCTCAAAGAAGAAGAAGAAGAAGAGAAGAAATTGGATCTATACCCCACCCTTCACTACCCAAAGGAGTCTCAGAGCGGCTTACAAACTCCTTTCCCTTCCCCTCCCCACAACAGACACCCTGTGAGGTAGGCGGGGCTGAGAGAACTCAGACAGAAACTGCTCTTTTTCAAGGACAGCTGTGCCAGAATTATGGCTTGCCCAAGATCATCCAGCAGCTGCAAGAGGGGGAGAGGGGAATCAAACCCGGTTCTCCCACATTAGACTCTGCACACTTAACCACTACACCAAACTGGCTGTTTTTAGCAAGACAGCATTCTGGATGAAGGGCTGTCAGCTTTTCAGCGGGGCTGGGAGTTGTCCCCCGAAATCCAGCTTGACAATCTCTTCATCCCGACTACACCTTCTCTGAGGCTGCGGTCACACACACCAAATAATCCACTTTCAATCCAGTTGACGTGCACTTTCCAGATGGATTTTACAACTGGCAAAATCCAGTGGGAAAGCGCATTGAAAATGGATAGAAAGTGGATTATTTCGTGTGTGCGACCACAGCCTGGGTTGATTTCTGCAGCAGCTGTTGTTAAAGACACAACAGCAAACCAGGCTGTTTCTTTTCAGCTCAGCTGCTTGCCTACAGTGCTGGAATCTCTTCATCCTACCAGCTGCGACTTTCTTTAAATCCCTGTTGAGAATTATTTCCTTTCCCTGACAATTCCTTGAGAATTTTTTCCTTTCAACTAGGGGTGCAATTTCTTAATTCTGTGTGGGAGTGATATTTTAGTGGAGAGAACAAACTTGATCACCTTCTCACCCCAATGAAATCAAAGTGTGGTGGTGGAAGAAGAAGAAGAGATTGGATATAGATCCCGCCCTTCACTCAGAGTCTCAGAGCAGTTTACAAACTCTTTTCCCTTCCTCTCCCCACAACAGACACTCTGTGAGGTAGGTGGGGCTGAGAGAGCTCGTTCAAGAACTGCCCTTTCAAGGACAGCTCTGACAGAACTATGGCTTGCCCAAGGTCATCCAGCAGCTGCAAGTGGAGGAGTGGGGAATCCCAATTCTCCCAGATTAGAATCCGCACACAACCACTACACCAAACTGGACATCCGTTGGGATCGTTCTGTGTCTCCCTTTTAAAATATCCGATAATAACTAGAGCAATGTTACCAGGACAGTTGAGTCCCCCCATGTCTTTTCAAGCCAGGGGATTTGTGCCTTTGACGTGCGCATTGACAAATGTTCTCCCTCGGCCCATGGGACCATTTCTATCCTGAGCTGCTTAGCCATATAGACCCCGAAAACTGGCCTATGAGTCAAACCAAAGAAAGAAAACGAAGGAGAAAAGAGGTGGGACTGATGAGTCAGGCATCCATTTTCTGAGTCACCAGAGATGGCGGGGGAAATTGCCATCAAAGCAGGGAGAAAAATTGCCTCATTCCATCCTGAGCATCGTAACCATTTTAGGGCTGCTCTCACAAAAAGATTACGTTAGCAGGATAATTTGGCCATGAGTCCCTGTCCCCCCTCTCAGGGCTGCAATATTTGGTTGGTTAATTGATTAAGGCAATCAATGAATCAGCTTTTCCTCAGCTGAAAAATTGTCCCTGGTTAATCGGTCAGCAGATTTTTAAAAATTATATTTCTCAAGAGCACCGAGCCACCTCTGAATGTGTCTTGCCTTGAAAACCCTACAGGGTTGCCATAAATCAACTGCAACCTCACAGCACTTTATGCTACGGAAAGCACTAGGCTTAGGGTTCTCAGCTCCAGGTTGGGGAATTCTTGAAGACCGTATCTCCAAAAGGTCATTGCAGAGGTCACCGTATTCAGAGGTCATTTTGAGGGGGAATGCGGGGGAACGCAGTTCCCCCGGGTGAGGTGCAGGGGGGCAGGGCACATGACGAAGCCCCGCCCCCGCTTCCGGCTGCCCCGCTTCCAGCCCTCATTCAGCCAGGAGGAGGCAGGAGAAGAGGGAGGGTAAGTTGCTTCCTCCCTGCCTCTCCCCACCCCTGCCTGCCTGGGGCCAGGGAGGGCCTTGGCGGGGTTTCCTTGCACTCCCGCCGGCCTTGCAGGTCCACCGCCGGGCCCCTGATGTCAGGGTGTGTGGCATATGCTAATGAGTTATGCTAATGAGTTCCCCTAGCTCTTTTTCTACGAAATGACCCCTGCCGTATCTCCAAAAGGACATTGCAGAGCTGGAAAAAGTATGGAGGAGGGCATTGAAGATGATGAGGGGGTTGGAGCACCTTCCCTATGAGGAAAGGTTGAAGTGTCTGGGATTTTCTCAGTTTAGAAAAGAGACGACTAAGGGGGGGGACATGAGAGAGGTTTAAAATTATACACGGGGTGGAGAGAGCTGACAAAGCAAAAAAAAAAAATCCCCTCTCCCAAAATACTAGAATTTGAGGGAACTCATAATTCGTTCAGTCGTAGATATTTTATAATTTTTGATACAATGGATTTTTAAAACTTTTAATGATTTTAAGGTTATATGTCTAAAAATCTTTTAAGCTGAAAGCAAATTTGTACCTAATAAATATATATTTCGTTGATCAGTGGTCTGGGATCGTAAATAAACATTGATTGACTGACTGAACCTGAGGGTATTCAATGAAGCTGATGGGCAGTAGGTTCGGGACAGACAAAAGGAAATACTACTTTACACAGAGAATGATTAAAATGTGGAATTTGCTGCTAGAGGATGTCGTGATGGCCACAGGAATAAACAGCTTTAAAGGGGGATGAGATAGATTCTGTCGGAGCCCCTGGAAAGATCAGTTCCCAATAACAGTCATTCAGGAGAATTAAAGTTTATTGAGACATTGATAGGATCCAGACTCTTAATGATTCTTTGTTAGAACTGAGGACAGGCACACGAAGCGAGCAATTATACTAAAGTTAAACAGGTCATTAATGGGTCTTGGCCAATCGCACCTATGCTAGAAAGCCCGCCGGAATAATGGTAAGCAATTCTCAGGGGAAAGAGGATACCAGACACAGTTAGGTCTCAAGGTTACATGGTACAGATAACAGTATAGCGGCCAGACACCCAAAGGTGTCTCAGAGCGGCTTACAAACTCCTTTCCCTTCCCCTCCCCACAACAGACACCCTGTGAGGTCGGCGGGGCTGAGAGAGCTCTTGACAGAAACTGCTCTTTTTCAGGAACAGCTCTTATCAGAACTACGGCTTGCCCAAGGTCATCCAGCCAGGTGCAAGTGGAGGAGTGGGGAATCAAACCCGGTCCTCCCAGATTAGAGTCCGCGCACTTAACCACTACACCAAACTGGCTTGAGGCACGGACATTAGCTGGTAATACAGATGCCTGCCTCCACAATATGGAAAGTTTGCCTGCTGTTACACAAGGCTTGTCAGAAGGACAGAAATTGTTTCTTTGCCCGGCCAGTTCAGAACTGTAGTTCTGGTCTCCTGGGCTGGATGGCCAGCCCTTGATTTCTGCATGGGGTCCATCCAGCTCTTCCTTTTCTCCTTTGTGGCTTTCTTTCCTGCGTGGCAAGGGATTCTGGGGTCCTCCTCTTGAATCACATGACACAGAGTCTTCAAATGGCCATGTGTCTTTGTGGACACATAGTACAGTCCAACGCTCCCTCTAAGCTGTGGAGTCCTGTGAGCCAAAATTCAACTTTGTGAGCTTGCGGCATTAAAGTTGTGAGCGAGTGATTTGGCCACGGCATAAATCAGTTTGCTCTGGAGCCATCCCTTCTTGAGCTGAGACAAAAATGTGTGAGCCGGAGGCTAAATAACTGTGAGCTAGCTCACACCAGCTCAGCTTAGAATGAACACTGGCTCAGTCAGAACCTGGGTGCAAATCTCATTCATGACAATGGAACATTCCCCCAATCAACGTCACTGTGTGTTTGACAGCCAGAAGGTATACGTAGCCAGCAGGGGGCAGATTGACCCCAGAAACATCTATGCATGCACGTTTTATCTACCTGTAATGGACTGGCATTTGTATTTTTTTTTTTGGTAAACAAAGTTTTATTATTTTCCAGTCATAGGTATTCCACATTTATCCATTAAAACTTTTCTTTCAAGCATACATAAACCCTTACTTACCCTATAACCCATACTCCATCCCCCCTCCTGTGGCTTCCCGCAATGCTTTCACCCCCTTCCCCTTACTTATATATATTTCATCAGTTGCTAATATCATATTTCTAATCTCTTTAAAAGATAACAACTTTTTGCTTAGTATTGTTCTAAACATAATAATTTTTTTTTCACATCCCAGTTCTTTTCCAGATAGTTATTAAAGTCCTTCCATTCTTCAAAAAATTCTTCGTCTTCTTTGTTGTTCAATTTCTTAGTAATTTTATCCATTTCTGCCATGAACAGAACTTTATGTATCCAGTCTTCAATTTCTGGTACTTTTTCAAGTTTCCAATATTGCGCATATAGCATTCTTGCTGTCGTTATTAGGTACCAGAATAAAGTTCTTTTTTCCGCATTAACTTCTTCCATTTTTAGTCCCAAAAGCAGAATTTCCGGTTCTTTTTTAAAGGAGCATTGTAGTATCTTCTGCATTTCACTATGAATTTTTGTCCAAAAGTCCACAGCTTTTTCACAAGTCCACCACATATGGTAAAATGAGACTGGCATTTGTATTTTAAACTGTTGGGGCCCAGGCTGCAGAGAGAGACTGAGTGTGAAACCCCAAGGTCATCAGTACCCCCTTCCCCACAAAAAAAAGGCCCTCTGTTGCAGTGAGACCTTTGCAGAATGTAACTGAGAAACTGAGAAAGGGATTAGAAAGCTGGCGAGAAAGCTGGAATTCATGGGCTGCAGTCCAAAGACCGGTGCAACTTAACATACCCAGGGAGGGCAGTAGGTTCAAGGTGGACAAAAGGAGATACCACTTTACACGGAGAGTGATTCAACCATGGAACCTGACGGGCAGTAGGTTCACGCTGCACAAAAGGAAAGACTACTTGACATAGAGAGTGATTAAAATGTGGGATTCGCTGCCAGAGGATGTAGCGATGGCCACAAGCACAGACAGCTTGAAAAGGGGATTCATGGAGGAGAGGCCTATCAGCGGCTACTAGCCATGGTGACTGAGGGGAACCTCCAGACTCAGAGGCAATCAACCTCTGAATCCCAGTGCCAGGAGGCTATGTCAAGGGAAGGCCTCGGCCTCTCTGCCCTATTGTTGATCCTCCAGAGGAACTGGTTGGCCACTGTGTGAGATGGGATGCTGGATTAGATGGACTATTGGTCTGATCCAGCAGGGCTCTTCTGATGTTCTTAGGAAGGCCTCGGCCTCTCTGCCCTGTTGTTGGTCCTCCAGAGGAACTGGTTGGCCTCTGTGTGAGATGGGATGCTGGACTAGATGGACCCTCACTGATCTGATCTTGCAGCACTCTTCTTATGATCTTATGGCATTGGACGGCTGGGACAACTGCTTCCTTGTACCAAACAGCAAAGTTCTCTTTGAAAAACCAAGGAATTTCAAAAGCAGAGAACATATAAGAAGCCAGCTCCAAAAGCAAGATCCAAAGGACTATGTCCCCATGCCTAGGTTGTAGGGGAAGGACTATGGGAAGGATTGTTTCATTCATTCATTCAAACTTTTCTATCTCATCTTTCCTTGAGTTGGGCTGCAAACTCCAGACCAGGAGATTCCTGGAGATTTCAGGGTGGAACCTGGCGAAGGCAGGGTTTGTAGAGCGATCTCAGCGGGGCATAGTGCTCTAAAGTCTACCCCTTGTTGCAACCATTTTCTCCAGGCTAACTGAGCTCGGTAGCCTGGAAATAAGTTGTAATTCTGGGAGGTCTCCAGGCCCCACCTGGAGGTTGGCAACCCTATTTCTTGCTGTTCAAGGTGGCTTTCTTGCAGGTGTGAGGTGGGAACTTGGGTTCCCCCCTCCCTCTTCATCTCAGCACGACGTGTACACACACCACAATCCCTCTCGATAATTCATCTTTGCCGCTGTAATTTGCCAACATGCACGGAAAGGCTGCATAGTTCCAGAGAGGAGAAACAGATGACTTTTTGTCGGTTAGTTTCGGTTTGGGTAACTTAAAAAATTTCCCCCTGTCTTGGAAACAAAGCAAGTGCCTTATTCCTGTAGGAACATGCTCGGGAGGATGTCTTTTGTAATAAAGTGGGTGACCAGGCTGGGGGGAAAAAAACTATTTCAGCTAGTTCTCTTGCTTTGCTTAAGTGGCAGTTTTAACCGCCGGAGCTGGCCCGTTCCCTCAAATGCTTAATGGTTAACAGGGAATAAAATGTATTTCTGTAGAAAACCAAAACAAACCACAGAACAAAATGAACGGACATGTGCTTTCTTGTTTAAATGAGGGTATAATTAGTAAATCCAGTGTGGCACAGTGGTTAGATGAGGACTGGGTGAGGCCTGTGTTCAAATCTCTGCTCTGCCGTGCGGTTCACTGGTTGCTCTTGGGCCAGTTGCTCTTTCTCAGCCTAACTTAACTCATAGGTAGATCAAGATGGGTGTAGTTGTTGTTGTCCAGTCGCACAATCAAGTGCGACTCTTCGCGACCCCATGGATCACATCACGCCAGGCCCTCCTGTCTTCCGCCGTCCTCCGGAGTTTGCTTAATTTCATGTTCGTTGCATCTATGACACTGTCTGACCATCTCATCCTTTGCCGTCCCCGTCTTCTTTGACCTTCAATCTTTCCCAGCATCAGGGTCTTCTCCAGTGAGGGCTCCCTTCTCATTGGGTGGCCAAAGTATTTGAGCTTCAGCTTCAGCATCTGGCCTTCTAGGGAACAGTCAGGGTTGATTTCCTTTAGGATTGACTGATTTGATCTCCTTGCAGCCCAAGGGACTCTCAAGAGTCTTCTCCAGCACCAGATGGGTAGCCGCCATGTTAGTCTGCCTGTAGCAGCAGAAAAGAGCAAGAATCCCGAAACTTCGCTCAAGTCAGCACTGCAGGGGATTTTGCACGTGCCACCCTGCCAGTGGGCAAAATCAGCCACTGCCCGTACACAGTGCCTTCGATGTGGTGGCCCCCCAGTTTGTGGGATGGCCAGCTTGAGGAGGTCAGGAAGGCTCCCATTCTCCTGTTTTTTTTGCAAACCGGGCAAAACTGAAATTCGCAAGAGAGCTGACCTACACAGGTGATCGGATTGCACTGAACAACATGGTTCACAAACTTCCTGGGATAAATGGTTAGGGACTGTGGTCTATACTACTGTGTACAGCTGACCATCTGAAGGATCCTGCTGTGTAATTTTTGCACCCTTTAATGTGTCACGTTGATACTTACGCTATGCTTCAGTTTCTTTTTGGTGGTTCCAGACGTATAAAATCCAAATGTATTGGCTGTTGCCAGTTTAGTGTAGTGGTTAGGACTGCGGACTCTAATCTGGGAGAACCGGGTTTGATTCCCCACTCCTCCACATGCAGCTGCTGGTGTGACCTTGGGTCAGTCACAAGTTCTCTCAGAGCTGTTCTCTCATGGGCAGTTCTCGGGAGAGCTCTCTCAGCCCCAGCTACCTCACAAGGTGGCTGTTGTGGGGAGGGGGAGGGGAAAGGAGATTGTAAGCCACTCTGAGACTCCTTTGGGTAGTGAAGGATAGGGTATAAATCCAATCCCCTCCTCCTCCTCCTCCTCCTCCTCCTCTTCTTCTTCTTGAAGGTCCCACTTTGTTGATTGTACTGACTCTGTGCTATCGACCTTGAATTCCTGTGAGAAAAGTGGACTACAAGATAATGTAAATAAATTATTTATTTTATTTTTCGAATTTCTACCCCGCCCTCCCAGCCGGCTCAGGGCAGCTTACATAAAAACAAACAGATTACATTAAAACATAAATTACAATTAAAAACAAGTCTAAAACCATAATAAAGTGCTAGCAATCGTTGTCGTTTGTTTGGTGTGTGTGTGTGTGTGTGTGTGTGTGTGTGTGAATTGCCGTCAAGTCACTCAGATAATTGGGTTACTCCACTCTGGTTCCAGAGATGTCACAAAGACATAAAAATGAACAGGAGGCTACCTGGAAAGTTGGGATAGTTGACGTTTCCACATGGTGATGTAATGAAGTCACTGCTCTTTGCTTAAGGACAATTTTACTGAGGACGCTTTGGCGAAACCGTCTTTGGAGGGCACTTTCTGGACCAGAAATTATTATCAGCGAGACACCATTTGGCATGTGATTGCACCTTTTATTCTGTGCCTATTGGTTTCACTTTGGAATGATTCTTTTCTGGTCCATCTTGTATCTATGTTACATAATTGTATGATTGTATTGCACTATGATATAAGCCAATACGCTCCTCATTATGTTTGACCTCCAAAGAAGGCCTATACAGGCCGAAACGCGTCAGGTCAAGTCCATTGGCCCTTGTGTGCTAGATTTTGGCATTTTCACATGAGGTGTGATTGGGTCCTTATATGCCTTTTAATTCTTTGTTAATAAATACATGTATCTTTTCATACTATATAATTAAGTTTTTATTGTTGGCCCTCTGTTCTGTTTGACTTACCTTTTTAGCTTCTGGGTCCCAGGTGTCAGAGTTAAGTCCCCCTCCCCCTTTTTTTTTGGTCCCTTGGATGTAATGAAATGACCCAAATGCCTCCAACTGTAACTGACTTTGCTCTTTTTGCAATCTTGAATGAGCTTTTTTTAAAAACAAAAACAAAAAACCCCCGATCCTGATCAGGCCTTCTGTGCAAAGTGGACGTTTTCAAATCCTGGCATCAACGGTCGGCCCAGGAAGTGCCATCTCCATTTGGTATAATCTCATAAGAACTTAAGAGACGCCAATGTTGGATCAGGCCAAAGGCCCCTCCAGTCCAACACTCTGTGTCACACAGTGGCCAGAAATACCAGGTGCCATCAGGAGGTCCACCAGTGGGGCCAGGACATTAGAAGCCCTCCCACTGTTGACCCCCCCCACGCACCAAGATGACAGAGCTGGCGGCGGGGGCGGCGGGGGGGGAATCTCATTCGTATGGGAGAGATTCATTCTCAGAGGTTTGCACCTCTCCTCCCACAGAGCAGCCCGATGGAAATGTGTTTTTCAGCAAATCCACAAGCTGACTTTGAGCTGTTTTGCTCCAAAGCAGAAGAGAGGAGGAATTCCAGCATTCAGAGCTGTCGTTGTGGAGAAAACACAGCCGCCTTACGCTCCCTCCTTTCCCAAACCTGTCATGGGATTCCTCATCAAGAATCAATCTCCTAAACAGAAACATCCTACTCAGAATCCTACTGAAGTCTACTCAATGGAGTTTTCACTCAGGTAAATGTTCTTAAGATTGTACAGTCAATTGCTGTCTTTACAAGAGATCAGGTCCTCAGGGGCTTTTAGGGGGTTCCATCGTTCCAGCAGAGCCAAAAAAAGCGGTTTGGGGGTTTCATAACTGCCCCAGGTTCGAATTCCCACTCTTCCATGGAAGCTCACTGAGTGACACTTGGGCCAGTCACACTTTCAGGCTAACCTACCTCCCAAGGTTGTTGTGAGGATGAAATGGAGGAGAAGAGAAGGATGGAAGCCACGTTGGGTGATTGGAACTGCAGCACAAAGGGGGAGTTGGGGTGAGCTCCCTCTGTGGTGCGCCCCACCCCCCCGGAAACTGCCCTGTGGAGGTGCTGTTTGCTTTGGGAGCAGACCAGGGGTCATTTCCTGCAGGAGCTCTGGCAGTAAAGAGCCCAGGGGGCGGGCACATACAACAAGCCCCACCCCCTGCTCCTGGCAGCCCTCAGTCAGAGCAAGAAGCAGCCAGGTAAGTTGCAGAGCCCCCCCCCCCCGTCCAAAACAGTCCAGTGGCACCTTTAAGACCAGGTTTTATTCCGGTACAAGCTCTCCCTCCTCTGCAAGGACAGATCTGCACTCCCCACCCATACCTAGCAATCCAAAAGAGTCCAGTGGCACCTTTAAGACCAAGTTTTATTCAGTTGCAAGCTCACCCTCCTCTGCGAGGGCAGATCGGCACGTCCCCCCCCCACTATAGCTAGCAATCCAAAAGAGTCCAGTGGCACCTTTAAGACCACGTTTTATTCAGGTACAAGCTCTCCCTCCTCTGCGAGGGCAGATCTGCACGTCCCCCCCCAAAAAGTTAGCAATCGAAAAGAGTCCAGTGGAGCCTGAGCGGTGGGTGTTACCTTCTGACACACTTCCGGTGATGTCAGGTGGGCGTGGCATACACAAATAATTTATGCTAATGAGTTATGCTAATGAGCTCCTGCACCTCTTTTTCTACGAAATGACCCTTGGAGCAGACATATGGGCACCTAGAGTTAGCTACTTGGCAGTTGGGTGGGGGGTGGTCATGAAGGGGGCTGCCCCCTCACAGGTGTCTCAGGTCCTTTCTTTGAATGTTTAGTTTTCATCTTTGTTTTTAAAAAGTCTCTTCCCCTTTTGGCTACAAGGAGATGATTAGAGAGATGATGATGATGATATTCGATAGATAGATAGATAGATAGATGATAGATAGATAGATAGATAGATAGATAGATAGATAGATAGATAGATAGATATTAATTAGAATCATAGCATTATAGAATCATAGAGTTGGAAGGTACCTCCAGAGTCATCTAGTCCAGCCCCCTGCACAATGCAGGAAATTCACAAATACTCCCCCTACACACCCCCAGTGACCCTTGCTCCATGCCCAGAAGATGGCAAAAACTCTCCAGGATTCCCAGCCAAACTGGCGTGGAGGAGAATTGCTTCCTGACTCCAAAGTGGTGATCGGCATTTCCCTGGGCGTGTAAGAAAGGGCCACAAGGACTAAGCTCTCAGGCATCCCTTCCTGCCCTCCCTCTCATGATCTGCCTAAGTTCACACAATCAGCAGTGCTGTCAGATGGCCATCCAGCCTCTGTTTGAAAACCTCCCAAGAAGGAGCGCCCACCACCCCCCGAGGAAGCCAGATCCACTGAGGAACTGCTCTAACTGTAAGGAATTCTTCCTAATGTTTAGCCCAAAGCAATTCTGATTTGATTTCAACCTGCTGGTTCTGGTCCGACCTTCTGGGGGCAACAGAAAACAACTCTGTACCATCCTCTATTGCTACGAAGCAAAACCATTCTCACCTTTCAGTGTTCTGGCCAATGAATATAAAGGCACTGGAATGATTGACGAGCGTGGTAGAGATCCGGAGTGTTGTTTTAGTTGCATTATTTAGAAAGTAACTTCAATCCTGCCTTGAACCACGAAGAAAGGTGGGGGAACAAATGTTTTAATTAATATAAATAAATAAATAGATCAGGCTTTGGCCATTTTATGCTGACTTTGGCTGTGGTCACGCTGGAGGCTTGGTGCGATCTGGCGGCGCCTCTGTTTGTGGCAGTTTAAATCATCACAGGAAGAGGCAACCAGACAGAACACCCTGAAGCATCCACATGACCAGTGCCTCAATCATGGAGTGTGGCCCTTGCTGGCAATGGGGGTCACTTATGCTCATGTACGCTTATACACACATCCCTACTGGGCAACCCCCCCACACACACACAACTGAGACAAAAGAGACCATTCACACTTCCCATCTGGCATCCGTTCGTGAGTTCCCCCCGAAGCGGGGGTTTACCCGCCCACCCCTGGAGGGAGCCCCACCCCGACGTGTACATCACCCGGAAGTGATGCAACCACGCTGGGGGTGGGGCCACGGTCATCCGAGGGAAAACTCTATGGTTTTCCCTCGGGTGGTCGTGGCCCCGCCCCCAGCATGCCCAGCGTCGTCACGTCACTTCCGGGTGATGTGTGTGCGGCGCACACACTCCAGCCGCCAGCCGGGACTCCCCCGCTGCGGCGAAATTCTGACTTGGCAACCCTAGGCCCAGGGCTGGATGGGAAGTTGTGGGGCCTTGCCAATAAGTCAGGGGGCCTAGCCCTGAGATGCCCCACTGTCGCTACAGGCCTGGCTGTTGGTGGCTGACAGAGTCCCAAATCAGCAGCGATCCTTTGGCTCCCTCGGTGCAGTTCTCTTCGCCTCTGAATCTGGGGGAAGGGCTGGTTTGGCAACGTCCCCCTGGGGCTTATCTTCTTGCTGTATACACAACAGGGGCAGGGGCGATGGAGCCTCCTGGATTGTTCTGTTTTGTTTTTAAAATCTGTGGATAATGTGCCCTTTACAACTTCCTCGTTTCTGAAATGTTATGTGCCGGGGCGGGGGGAATCGTTTCGATGCTGTTGATGATATGTGCAGGCCAGGACACAAACCGCTACTTCAAGGGGGTGTTTTCTTTCCTTGCTCTCCCCCAGCGGGCTAGGCCGCAGGCTGCTTTTGGAAGTCTTCTTGAATTTCGAAAGTTTTGCAGGTAGAACCTAGTCCCTGTGCACTTCTTTCAAGCTTGGCCATTGGGGGGGAAGACCTTTTGCCAGGCACTTCTTCTGAGAGCCAGTTTGGTGTAGTGGTTAAGTGCGCAGACTCTAATCTGGGAGAACCGGGTTCGATTCCCCACTGCTCCACATGCAGCTGCTGGTGTGACCTTGGGTCAGTCATTAGTTCTTTCAGAGCTGTTCTCTCAAGGACAGTTCTCGAAAGAGCTCTCTCAGCCCCACCTACCTTACAGGGTGTCTGTTGTGAGGAAGGGAAGGGAAAGGAGATGGTAAACTGCTCTGAGACTCCGAGTGAAGGGTGGGGTATAAATCCAATCTCCTCCTCCTCCTCCTCCTCCTCCTCCTCCTC
>NW_015174903.1:23404-41596 GCF_001447785.1 Gekko japonicus
TCCTCCTCCTCCTCCTCCTCCTCTTCTTCTTCTCTTTCATAATGCTCAGCCTGAATTGGTGGATGCCTGGATGTGCCCTGCTATTCTCCATCATTCAGTTATAGTTTGTTTAGGGTTAGATCTGAGGCCAGCTGCACCTTAGAGAAGAACAAGAGTTTCAGGGTATGAGCTTCCGAGAGGCAGAGCTCCCTTCGTCAGACACAGCGGAGTAGAAATGGAGATCTGAGTCCTTTTATTCCAGTCAGAAGGCACCCTAATCTGGATAGCCCAGGCTAGTCCGAACCTGTCAGATCTCGGAAGCTAAGCAGGGTCAGCATTGGCTAGTGTTTGGAAGGGCGACCTCCAAGGAATACCAGGGCCATGACACAGAGGCAGGCAGTGGCAAACCACCTCTGAAACATCTCTTGCCTTAAAAACAAGTCTAGCTCGCCACCTAGTGGTGCATAACACTAAAAGAGCTAGAACTTCTGGCTGCCAGACAATCTTAGGATCTCCTGGCTATTTGGCACACATTGCCATTTGATAAATATGTTGTCGGAGGCTTTCACGGCCGGAGTTCATTGGTTGTTGCGGATTTTCCGGGACCACGGCCAAACAGCCAGGAAAATCTACAACAACCATATGATAATTAATTAATTAATTAATTAATTAGTCAGAAGGTTTGGAGGGGTGTTGCAAAGAATGCTTGTAAAGCATGGAAAGGTACAATGTGTACTGTCATCTGATTGATTGGGGGGGGATGCTTGGCAGCAGAAAACTGGTATCCCGCTAATAAGAATCTTGCGTCTGTATTTGGCTCTGGCGGGCGGGGGTCCATTGTTCTGAACTTGTGAATGAACTCAGCTTCAGGAATCTCACATTGGAATTTCCCCTTGAAAACTGTTTGAGGACTACCACTTTTAGGTCAGCAGTGAACATAAGAACATAAGAGATGCCAATGCTGGATCAGGCCAAAGGCCCATCCAGTTCAACACTCTGTCACACAGTGGCCAAAAAGACCAGGTGCCATCGGGAGGTCCAGCAGTGGGGCCAGGACACCAGAAGCCCTCCCACTGCTGCCACCCCCCAGCACCAAGAAGACAGAGCATCACTGACCCAGACATAAGAACCTAAGAGGAGCCAGTGTTGGATCAGGCCAATGGCCCATCCAGTTCAGCACTCTGTCACACAGGGGCCAAAAATACCAGGGGCCCTCAGGAGGTCCAGCAGTGGGGCCAGGACACCAGAAGCCCTCCCACTGTTGCCCCCCCCAAACACCAAGAATACAGGCCTATTTAAAACTACAATCCCATAGAGATCAATTCTCCTGGAACATAAGAGAAGCCAGTGTTGGATCAGGCCAGTGGCCCATCCAGTCCAACACTCTGTGTCACACAGGGGCCACAAATACCAGGTGCCATCAGGAGGTCCACCAGTGGGGCCAGGACACCAGAAGCCCTCCCACTGCTGCCACCCCCCAGCACCAAGAAGACAGAGCATCACTGACCCAGACATAAGAACATAAGAGATGCCAATGTTGGATCAGGCCAAAGGCCCATCCAGTCCAACACTCTGTGTCACACAGTGGTCAAAAAGACCGGGTGCCATCAGGAGATCCACCAGTGGGGCCAGGACATTAGAAGCCCTCCCACTGTTGCCCCCCCCCCAAGCACCAAGAAGACAGAGCATCACTTGCCCCAGAGTCCCTATCTATACTTTGTGGCTAAGAGCCACTGATGGACCTCTGGAATGACTTGGAAGATTAAAATGTTCTCCCACTGGGTTTTGAGCGTTGCTGTTTTTAATGTCGGATTTATGTCCATTTATTCTTTTGCGCAGGGGCTGACTTGTTTGTCTGACGGTGAGTTTGTCTGTTTAGGGATTGTGATAAGCCCTGAAGTTCTGTCTTTACATTTCTAAGCTGTCAGTGCTGCGGTGGAAATGAGGTTTCAATTGACTGAAAGGTCCCAGGGTCTGAGTTGAAGGGAAACAGACGCAGCCTGCTCTGGGGTCAAGTCTGCACCTGGATGAGAGACCGCCTGAGCCTCCCCCCACCCATCATGTTTGCTAACTTGAATTCACAATGCATTACTGTCAGTCCATTCAATGTAAATGGCCGGTTTGTGCTGCCTCGGTTTGCACTGGGGCTGTGCAGAGAAGGGCAGAGTTTAAGCCTTCAACTTCTGCTCTGTTTTCTTTATAAAAATGGCCCCCTTTGAGATTAACATTTTAGAGGAAAAATACATTCTCTAAAAGCTCATCTTTTCCTCTTTTGAAATGCCAACAGGGAGCCCAGTTTCAGCTAATGAAACTGAGGGGAAGATGAAGGGTTAAACCTCTCCTTCCTGCCTCACATGGCCTCAAGGCAAATCGAGGCTGCATTAGCCTGCAATCTGCATTGTACACGAAGGAGGATATGTCTGGTTCTCCTTATCAGGTCTGTTTTTGCCCTTAGGATTCCAGCAATAAGTTTTCTGCTCTGGTTTCCGTGCGGTTAGGAAAAGCACATACTCAGAAACACATTTTTTAAAATTTGGGTACCACCATGTGGGAGCTGCGGTGGCTCAAGTGGTTAAGACGCTGAACTGCGGGCTGTGGAAGGTCGGTAGCTCAGCAGTTCGAGACCCATGTTGCCACATGACGGAGTGAGCTCCCGTCTCTAGTTCCAGCTCCTGCCAACCTAGCAGTTCGAAAGCAAGAAATTGCAAGTAGATAAATAGGTACCACTTCAGTGGGAAGGGAACAGCGTTCCGTGCACCTTGGTGTTTAGTCATGCCGGCCACATGACCACGGAAGCGTCTTCAGACAGCGCTGGTTCTTCGGCTTTGAAACGTAGATGAGCACCACAACCCTGGAGTCGGACTCGACTGGCTTTCGAGCAAGGGAAACCTTTACCTTTACCTTTTTACCACCATGTGGCGGCATTAATCTTTTTGGATCTCCATATTTTATATTTTTGGCTTTTTATTGGAGGTGTTCATTATTCATGGAGTTTTCATCCACACTGGGTTCATTGTTGGTGTTATATATGCAACGGTTTTCAGATTGTTTTAGAAGTTGGCTTTGAAAGCAGCTTTGGGAGCCTTTTAGACCAGGGGTGTTGAACTCATTTGTTATGAGGGCCGGATTTGTTATGTTGGGCCGGGCCATGTGTGTCATAAAAGGTAATGCCAGGTAGCGGAGGTATAAACTTTATAAAGGACACAAACACAAAGGTGTTTTTTTTAAACTTAAAATAAAAACATGCTTAAAACATTAGCACTCTTGCAATATTTTGTTTATTTAAGGCTTCTGATTTCTGACACCTCCTGCTCTGAATGATTGCATCAAAATGTCTGTGCTGTTGCAATCTTGAGTATGCTGTTCAGGTGTGCATCTGTAAGCTGCAAACCTACGATGATGCAGCAGCAGCAGCAGAACTGGAAGAAGAAGCAGAAGACAGCCAGTTCCACTGCGGGCCTGATGGAAGCTCACCGGGGGCCTGATCTGGCCTTTGGGCCGCATGTTTGACACCCCTGCTTTTAGACTGAGAGCTGCAGGGTAAAAATCCTATCAATCCATCCATCAATCAGACGAAAATGCTTGCGATCTGTTAAAAAATCTTTTTATACAGTCCTCCTGCCATGCATTTAACACCTCCTTGACCCTTCAAAATCATCCTGCATTTCACAAAAAGAAACTCTGGATCACAAACACTTCTGGCATCATCAGGGTCCGCACTAGGGTCATCAGCTCCAGTCCTGGAAATTCCTGGATATTTTGGGCGGAATGGAACCTGGGAGGACAGGGTTTGGGGAGGGGAGGGGAGAAACCTCAGTGGGATATGATGCAGAAGAGAGCAATGAGGCTGATCAGGGGTCTGGAGACTGAGCCCTACGAGGAAAAGCTAAGGGCCTTGGGAATGTTTAGTTTGGAGAAGAGGAGACTGAGAAGAAGAAGAGGAGATTGGATTTATGCCCCGCCCTTCACTACCGAAAGGTGTCTCAGAGTGGCTTACAAACTCCTTTCCCTTCCCCTCCCCACAACAGACACCCCCTGTGAGGTCAGTGGGGCTGAGAGAACTTGACAGAAACTGGTCTTTTTCAAGAACAGCTGTGCCAGAATTATGGCTTGCCCAAGGTCTTCCAGCCAGGTGCAAGTGGAGGAGTGGGGAATCAAGCCCGGTTCTCCCAGATTAGAGTCCGCACACTTCACCACTACACCAAACTGGGTGGTACATGATTGCTCTCTTTAAATATCCGAAAGGCTGTCATTTGGAGGAGAGCAAGGAGCTGTTCCAGTTGGCAGCCGAGGAGAGGACCCGAAGCAAGGGGTTTAAATTACATGCAGAAAGGTATTGGCTGGATATCAGGAAACACTTTTTCACGGTCAGAGTGGATCGAAGGTGGAATCAGCCGCCTAGGGGGGTGGGTATCTCCCCTTCACTGGCAGCTTTCAAGAAGAGGCTGGACGGATATTTGTCAGAGATGCTTTTGGCTGGTCCTGCATTGGGCGGGGGGGTTGGACAAGATGGCCTGTAGGGCCCCTTCCAACTCTCTATGATTCTATGATTCTAAAGCGCACCCTCCAAAGCAGCCATTTTCTTCAGGAGGACTGATCTCTGTTGTAATTCCTGGAGATCTCCAGGCCCAACCTGGAGGTTGGCAAGCCTAACAGGAAGACCTGCGCCTAAGAAATAGCTGAGGACTCTGGACGTTGAACTCTCAGGATGTGTTTGGTTTGCAAGACTCTACAGCAAGACTCTTCCTAGTTCTGGCTGCCATAGGCCAATACAGCTCTGCCTCCATATATTCAGCAGAGGAGGGAATGTGTCTCAATGGCAGAGCATCTGCTTGGCATGCAGAAGGTCCCAGGTTCAACCCCCGGCATCTCCAGCTAAGGACCAGGCACTAGGTGATGTGAAAGACCTCTCTCTGCCTGAGAACTTGGAGGGCAGCTGCCAGCTGAGTAGACAATACTGACTTTGATGGGACCAGTGGTCTGATTAGGCAGCTTCATGTGTTTGGAACTTTTTTTGACATGTACAGGAAACAATGGGGGTAATGTATCAGTTGGGCGGCTGTTGATGGCACAGAAGTACTACAAACACAAAAGGGAAGTTCAGTGTGAGTAGATATAAGCAAAACTATATCGGTAGAATCAAAACGTTTGTTCCAAAATACTTAAAAGCAATTACTTTCCTTCTTCTGAACTGGAGAAGAAGATCTCTTCTAAATTGCTTGCATCCATTAGACAAGTATGTATGGGTGAAACAGGGAATAGTTCCAAAGACTGGTATACAAAACAGCAACAAGACTCCCACCGACTGATTTACAAAACAGACTGAAGGCGGTTTCGTTTAATGACTTCTTCAACTTGCTTCCAACAGCGAATGCTTTTTGAACAGTAGCAGGCTGGGTCCGCATTACTGAAGTTTTGCTCATTCATGTTGGGTTCCAAACAAGAATTGATGAAAGTATATTCGTACGCTGTCACCCTAGCATTATCTTGTCTATTGCACTGAGCAGAGGAAACTTTTAGTTTAATGCATATTCCTTGACCACGGATGTTGCTCAAGTGTGTATACATTTATATCAATATACTGAATGTTGCTACGTGAGGCGTGATAAAAGTTATTGTATTATATAATTCATGTTAGAAAGTATTCAATAGAGAGCTATACAACATTTGATGGTCTGTTTTTAGTGTAATTTTGTTTATAGCGTCGGTGGCACAGGGGCCGGGCCAGTAAAAAGAAGACAGCAACTCAAGTTGAACAATCCAGGACTTGGTCTGGGCTGAAACGGCTGCGGTTGTTTCGCCTCTGAACATTTCTGCATTTTCAAGTGCCATGTTGACTAAGGGCTGGCGAACCCTGCCCGACCGTTCCCCTGCCCCGACCACTGTTTTCTCTCATAGGAAACATTATCTTTCAGCATGTATGCCTGCAGTCCTTTTTGTCCAGCGATGCGTGACGTTCTCGCAGGTGCTTCCTCTCCGAGTCTTGACTGAGGCCACCCCGAGGGACTCCAGATTCTTGTAAAGAGTCCCAAACCAAAACCAAACCAAACCAAACTCGTTCTTCTCTTTTAAAAATGGTTGAACACCACCGGGCCACCTTTTCCATCTGGTGTAAATAAAGAGAGCCACATCGGCTGCCTTTAGCGAAGGATTTGAGCCGTAGACTCCTCCATGGATCCAAATCCTTCCGAGTTGGTGCTTCAGATGTACACGGGACTAAGCAAACTCCCGTGAACGTCAGTTCTTCTTCACAGGCCTTCCACGGAGGTTTGCAAAAGGCTCCTCTGATTAAAAAGTGTCACTGGTGCACAACATTTTCTCTGTTACTGTCGCCTTGGAAGGAGTGTCTGTTGTGGTGAGCCGGAGCACACAGCAAAGGAGTGTGTTGAGTGTGTGCGTGGGGGTTGACTCTCAAGCGGTTGTGGGTAAGAGGATGTGACAACGTCATGTCATTCAGCGGGAACCTGGGCTTTAAAAAAAGGGTGAAAGGAACATCTGGACAGCCGATCTTCCCATAGAGGAGCAAGGAGCAGCCCGAAAAGCAGACAGAGAGACAGGGGGAAAGGGGATCTCTCCTGGCACAGAATATGCACTGGCAAAAATGTGAGTTTTGGCCACTTCTTTTAAATAAAAAAAATGTAACTAACCTAGATGTACACATGGCGCTTGAGTACTGTTAGGGCAGTAATAGCCACGGATGTTTATAATTTGCATTGCTATTTAATTTTCCAAAGTGCTTTTGACTGTATTGGGCCAACTTGGTGGTAGGCAATTGTTATTCAAATTTTACAAGCCAGGAACTGTGGCTGAAAGCTTGTAAGCTTGCTAAAGGCCACAGGATGGCTTTTGCCAAAGGTGCAGGATTCGAGTTTTTCAAATCTGAGTTTAACTACCTGCCACATGAAAGGAGATTCAGGGACCGAAATATGCCAGAAACGACAACTTGTGATCCAAATATTTCCCCTCCTACTCCCTGATGTACGTGGTTATTGAGCAATAAAGCATGGGTGTTTTTGCACATGCTCAGAGGTATGCTCTTCTTTTTAGTACCACTCTTCTGGAGGTATTTTGTCACTAAATCCTGGCTGGAAGGCAATGTGAAGTCTTAATCATCTGCATTCTTTATTGTTGTTCGTTGGCGGTCAAGTTGACTTGCGGTGAGCCTGTAGGGTTTCAAGGCAAGAGACATTCACAGATGGTTCGCCATTGCCTGCCACAACCCTGGACTTCCTTGGCAGCGGTGTTCCCTCTAAGCTGAGATTGTGTGAGCTAGCTCACAGTTTCTTAGCCTCCAGCTCACACATTTTTGTCTCAGCTCAGGAAGGACAGCTCCAGAGCCAACTCATTTCTGTAGCAGCCAAATCGCTCGCTCACAACTTTAATGCCGGCAGCTCATGAAGTAGAATTTTTGCTCACAAGGCTCCACGGCTTAGAGGGAACATTGGTTCTAACCAACTCTTTACGCCTCACTTCTGGGAACTTTCCAGGTTTGTTTAAACCGGGAATGCAAAAAACTCACAAGCCCATTTCAAGAAATGACCCGACGGCAATGGCTTTAGAGAGGACGTTTGGCTTTCTGCAAACTGAAAGGATAACGGCTCGTATTTGTCTGCCCATCTTTCCAACCGTAAGATGTGCAAATTGCAGGAAGAGCCTTAAACATGTCTGCTATATGACTTGTCAAAGCTGCTGTTAGGAAAGACAGTATCCCCGTTTCGTACATGGAAAACCGAAGCGAAGAAGGAATATCCTCAGGCTGCCATGTGACGGCATAGCAGGCAGCCAGTATGTTGTAAGAGTTACAGGCAATGTTCCTTCTAAGCTGTGGAGTCTTGTGAGCAAAAATTCTACTTTGTGAGTTAGTGGCATTAAAGTTGTGAGCGAGCGATTTGGCTACTGTATAAATTAGTTTGCTCTGGAGCCATCCTTCCTGAGCCAAGGCAAAAATGGGTGAGCCGGAGGCTAAGAAACTGTGAGCTAGTGCACACTAACTCAGCTTAGAGGGAACACTGGTTACAGGCAGTGTTCCCTCTAAGCTGAGTTAGTGTGAGCTAGCTCACAGTTTTTTAGCCTCCAGCTCAGACATTTTTGTCTTAGCTCAGGAAGGATGGCTCCATGGCAAAACAATTTATGCAGCAGCCAAATTGGTCGCTCACAGCTTTAATGCCAGTAGCTCACAAGGTAGAATTTTTGCTCACAAGACTCCACAGCTTAGAGGGAGCATTGGTTACAGGGTAGGTCTAGAACTTGGGGAGTGGGTGATGGAAAGCGCCATCAAGTCGCGGCAGTCATATGGCGACCCTGTAGGGTTTTCAAGGCAAGAGATGTTCAGAGGCGGTTTGCCATGGCCTGCCTCTGCGTCCCAGCCTTGGTATTCCTTGGAGGTCTCCCTTCCAATTATTTGCCAGGGCCGGCTCTGCTTAGCTTCTGAGATCTGATGAGATTGGGCTGGCTTGGGCCGTCAGGGTCAGGGTTAGAACTTATGGAGACCTGGCCTCAAATTCCTTCTCAGAGATGAAGCTCACTGGGCAATTTGGTACCAACCGCTCTCTCACTCAACTTAACCTGCCTCGCAGGGCCGTTGTGAAGACAGCAGGGAAGGAGAGAACCAGATACACTACCTCAGGCTAGCTGAGGGAAGGGCAGGTTTAAAAATAGCCGTCTCTAGGATGGCGGTGAAATCGGAGCATCGTGCTAGAGAGAATGCGGAGCTAGAGGCTAGTAAATTTCCAGCATGTATAATTAGGCAGAAAAGATTTCCAGTGCCTCTGTCAGCATTAGTCACCACAAATCAAATGTCAATTAATGATTCATAAACGCTGCAATATCGCAAAGATGGTCACAGAAAACCAAACAATTTCCATTTGAAAGAAAATGCATCCTCTGGTTTTTGGGTGGGTTTTTTTGCATTTGCTTTGTGTGTGTGTGCGTGTGTGTGAAATGCCGTCAAGTCGCAGCCGACTTAAGAAGACCCCAGCAAGAGGCTTCCAAGGCAAGGGAGAAGCTGACGTGATTTGCTATTGCCTTCCTCTGCAGAGCCTTCCTTGGTGGTCTCCCTTCCAAGCACCAACCCTGCTTACCTTCCCACTTACGGCAACCCCAGCAAGAGGCTTCCAAGGCAAGGGAGAAGCAGAGGGGGTCTGCCATGGCCTTCCTCTGCACAGCCTTCCTTGGTGGTCTCCCTTCCAAGTACTGACCCTGCTTAGCTTCCAACTTATGGCCACCCCAGCAAGAGGCTTCCAAGGCAAGGGAGAAGCAGAGGGGGTCTGCCATGGCCTTCCTCTGCAGAGCCTTCCTTGGCGGCCTCCCTTCCAAGCACCAACCCCTGCTTAGCTTCCCACTTACGGCAACCCCAGCAAGAGGCTTCCAAGGCAAGGGAGAAGCCGACGTGGTTTGCTATGGCCTTTCACTGCAGAGCCTTCCCTGGTGGTCTCCCATTCAAGTACTGACCCTGTTCAGTTTCCAAGATCTGATGAGATCGGGCTACAGCGTGCCGCCTTCCCTCCCTCATTTGCCCTTTACAGATGTGAAATAGTAACCAAATAGTGATGGTCTCTCTTTGGCCTGGCCGTGGAGGCTACTATAGGGGTACGGGAGCTACTCCCACATGGCAATAATCCTTACAGCCCCCCACCCCCTGGCTGCCCCCAGCTGCTGTTTCTTCCCTGGAGAATTTTTTTAAAAAAACTGGTAATGCTATGCTTCCCAGGCATGCAATTCAACTCTAAAATTTATAACTGTAGCAGTGGTTGGGATGGGGACTACAACATGAATTGGGAGCTTGGAACAGTGGGAGAGAGGCGTTAACCTCCCCCCCCCCCCCCCCCCCCCGCTCATGACATAAAACTGTTCTTTAAGTCCTAGCAGGGAAAGAAGACAGGCATCCTATTTTTATCTTTATTCATTTAATCGTTTATTCTTCCTTACGGAGCTCAGAGATGCCTTGCAACGTAGATAAAACACATAAAGTAATATGAGATTCCCTGTTTCTTTTCCTTTCCTTTTCTTTTTTCGCCGTCAAGTTGCAAACAACTTATAGCAACCCTGTCAGGTTTTCACAGTAAGAGGTGCATGGAAGTGATTTGCCACTCCCTGCTTTTGTGTCGCAGCCCTGGTATTCCTGGATGGTCTCCCATCCAGACACCAAACAGGGCCGACCCTGCTTAGCTTCCCAGATTGGACAAAATTGGGATATCGAAATGTCAGGGTGCCTGGCTTTTCTTACTGGGGCTTAAAGAAGGTGGGTGGCATTTTCAATCAGGGAAACAGAAGGGGGGGACCAGTTAATTCCCCCTTCCCCAATGCCATGGTCCCAATCCATATCTAGCCTCTCCCCTTCCCTCCCACAGTTTTTTGTTTTTGTTTAGGTGCTGAACTTCACATTGGAAGATCTGCTGGCAGGTCCCTTGCACGATGTATTGTTTGGCCCTGAGATGAAGACGCAAGCCCTCCCAGACAGAAAGAAGGCTTGCAGTCAGAGAGATTTCATCCCCTCTTTTTAGCAATTAACCCTCAGTTTATGTGATCGTAGCAGTGAGGGGGGTGTATTTATTTATCATAGTTTGGATTCCCAAAGCAACTCATAGGGGGAATTTCTAAAAAAAAATCATAAAATCATAGAGTTGGAAGGGACTTCCAGAGTCATCTAGTCCAACCCCCTGCACAATGCAGGAAATTCACAAATACCTCCCCAACACACACACCCAGTGACCCCTGTTCCATGCCCAGAAGATGACAAAAAACCTCCAGGATCCCTGGCCAAACTGGCCTGGAGAAAAAAATGCTTCCTCACCCAAAGTAGCAATCAGCATTTCCCTGGGTGTGTAAGAAAAGGCCACGAGAACTAAGCACTGAAGCCAGGAAGAGGAGCAGGGGCTGCCCACTGGAGCAAGATCCACGTATGATGGACAGGTGTTCAGTGGCTTCCTTGTTTCCTTTTGACCAGAAAGGCCACCTTAAAATAGACTAGCGCTGTTATTGACTTGTCCTTAGGAAGGATAACTGTGGAGTAGGTAATTTTTTTTAATGCATAAAGTATAGGTAAGCACTGTGGGCAACCAGTCCAGGACCAGATACCACTAAACAGAGACTTCATATGCTCATGGTTACGTATACCCCCACCATGCCAAAATGTAGTGGGTATGATCCAGGCAATGGTGAGCACTTTTCTCCAGCTTTATGTGTGCATGTTATGTGCCATCAACTCACTTCAGGTTTATGGTGTCCCTGTGGATTAGTGACATAAGAACATCAGTAGCCTGCTGGATCTAGTCCAGTGTTCTGTCTCACCCAGTGGCCAACCAGTTCCTCTGGAGAGCCAACAACAAGGCATAGAGCAGGGGTGTCGAACTCATTTGTTACGAGGGCCGGATCTGACATAAATGAGACCTTGTTGGGCAGGGCCATGTGTGTCATAAAATGTAATGCCAGGTAGTGGAGGTGTAAACTTTATAAAGGACGCAAACACAAAGGGTTTTTTTAACTTAAAATAAAAACATGCTTAAAACATTAGCACTCTTGCAATATTTTGTTTATTTAACAGTGCCTGATAACTGACACCTCTTGCTCTGAATTATCACATCAAAATGGCTGTGCTGTTGCAATCTTGAGTATGCAGTTCAGGTGTAAGAACATAAGAACATAAGAGACGCCAATGTTGGATCAGGCCAAAGGCCCATTCAGCCCAACACTCTGTATCACACAGTGATCAGAAATACCAGTGCCATCAGGAGGTCCACCAGTGGGGCCAGGACATTAGAAGCCCTCCCACTGTTGACCCCCCCCCCCCAAGCACCAAGAAGACAGAGCATCACTTGCCCCGGAGTCCCTATCTATACCTTGTGGCTAATAGCCACTGATGGACCTCTGCTCCATATGCTTATCTAATTCCCTGCGGACCTGATAGAAGCCCTCCGGGGGCCTGGTCCGGCCCCTGAGCAGCATGTTTGACACCCCTGGCGTAGAGGGTGAGGCCTTCCCCTGAGGTTGCCTCCTGGCACTGGAATTCATAGACTAATTGCCTTTAAAATGTCCTATCATTAACAGCTTTGCTATAAGCACTTGTTCAAACTCCCATTGAAAACCAACCAGACTTGATTCAGATGGGTAGCTGTGTTGGTCTGTAGCAACAGAACAAAGTTTGAGTCCAGTGGCACCTTTAAGACCGTGAATAAAACTTTGCTGTTCTTAAAGGTGCCAGTGGACTCAGCCTTTGCTCAACCAGACTTGAATATGCTTAACTTTGACCAGATCACGTCCACTGTTATCAGGTTTCCCCATTATTACGGGTGTTGCATATTGCACATTCTGGCTATGGTCCAATGATAGGGTGAAGACAAAGAAGAAAAAAGGGGAAAAAACTGAACCTAAACCTAGAATTCAGAACCTAAAAAGGTTAGTCAAGAATAGAAGAGGGCCAGCTCTAAAAATCTAATTATGAAACTTACAAAAATATACATGTATTTATTCAACATAAATTAAAATAACAAACAAGGGCCCATTCCTACCTCATATACAAATATAAAAACATACAAGGGCTAATAAGATAGACCTAACGCGTTTCGGCCTTTACAGGCCTTCCTCAGAGGTCTAATACAGACAGAACATGTTGGCTGATATGCAAAAATATATACAATCATACATATATGGAATAAAGACCAGAAACCAATTGTTCCAAAGTTTAACCACTGGGCAAAGAAAAGAAATACAAAAATACAAATGAAGCCTCCAGTGCAATCACAAGTCCAGTAGTAGTTCTCTCTGGTCAACTGTATATTCTCCTGAGATTGTACAGCCAAATGTTCCCAATAAAATGTTCCTTAGGTTAAAAGCAGTGTTGATCAAAAAGGTGTTGACAATTGGTTTCTGGTGTCTTGGTTTCTTGGGCCCTTATTTGTTAGTTTAATTTGTGTTTAATAAATACATGTATATTTTTGTATGTTTCATAATTAGATTTTTAGAGTTGGCCCTCTTCTATTCTTGACTAACCAATGGTAGGGTGGCCACCAGCTCTGGTTTGGGAAATAGCTGGAGATTTTGGGGATGGAGCCTGGGGAGGGGAGGGGAGGAACCTCAGCAGGGCACAATGCCACACAGTCCACCCTCCAAAGCCGCCATTTCCTCCAGGGGAACTGATTTCTGTAGTCTGGAGATCAACTGTAATAGTGGGAGAGCTCCAGGCGTCACCTGAAGGTTGGCAACTCTATCCAATGCACGTTCATACCATAGATCTTTGAGATGCTTCCCTTGGCAACGCACAAGCTGAAATACACCCAAGGGCAGTATGCAACTGCGGTGCACAAATTAGCCCTCCGAAGACTCTTAGGGCATAGGTAAAGGTAAAGGTTCCCCTTGCTCGAAAGCCAGTCGAATCCGACTCTAGGGTTGCGGTGCTCATCTCCGTTACAAAGCCAAAGAGCCAGCGCTGTCCGAAGACGTTTCCGTGGTCATGTGGCCGGCATGACTAAACACCAAGGCGCACGGAGCGCTGTTACCTTCCCACCGAAGAGGTACCTATTTATCTACTTGCAATTTCTTGCTTTCGAACTGCTAGGTTGGCAGGAGCTGGAACTAGAGACGGGAGCTCACTCCGTCATGCGGCACCCGGGTCTCGAACTCCTGAACTACCGACCTCCCACAGCCTGCATAACCCAGTGGTAAAACTTTCCTACCCCAGGGCTATAGGAAATGAACAGGAGTGTTTTGGTGGATCGGGCCCTTTGCTGGATGTCCAGTGCATATCCTGTGATGACTTTTCAGCTGATGAAGCACAGCTTTAGAGGCCACTTCTGAGAACCCTGAGCAGTGATACCGAAAGACGAAACTGTCATGTGTTTCTTCACACGTGTCTCCGTTCAGGCGACGCCAACTTCGAACTCTCGGTGGGGTGAACAATGCTCACTCAGGCTTCATTAACCAGCTGCTTGACTGAGAACATTGTTTTTAATTAAAATGTACGCTGTGTCCTGTATCGTGTATACCAAAGAAAACTCGACAGGCGGGGGGGGGGTGATGGAATATTTCCAAGCTTGTGTGTTTTCTAGGCAATGTTCGGACGGGAGAGTGACCAAAGAGTCTGATAGGTGAAGGTTAGTACCCTCAGATCATAGGTTTTTTAAATATTTTAAAGCCAAAAAAAGCAGTTCAAGCCAGGCTACAAATCAAGGCCACAGACCAGAATCCTTCCGGTTCTGCGTGTCAAATGACTCAAGAGAGCCAATCATTGTCCTCAGGGAGGGACTGTGGCTCAGTGGTAGAGCCTCTGCTTGGAATGCAAAAGGTCCCAGGTTCAATCCCCGGCATCTCCAGTGGAAAGGACCAGGTAATGGGTGTTGTGAAAGGTCTCTGCTCAAGAACCTCTGTGAGTCAGAGGAGACAATACTGACCTGGAATGATCCAAGGGTCTAATTCAGTATAATGCAATTTCAGGTGAACACATGAAGCTGCCTTATACTGAATCAGACCATCAGTCCATCAAAGTCACGTGGAATTCATGTGGAATTCACATGGAATTCATTGCCACAGGAAGTGGTGGCGGCTACAAGCATGGACGGCTTCAAAAGGGAATTAGATAAGCATATGGAGCAGAGGTCCCTCAGTGGCTATTAGCTACAAGGTATAGATAGGGGCTCTGGGGCAAGTGATGCTCTGTCTTCTTGGTGTTTGGGGGGGTCAACAGTGGGAGGGCTTCTAGTGTCCTGGCCCCACTGGTGGACCTCCTGATGGCACCGGGTATTTCTGGCCCCTGTGTGACACAGAGTGTTGGACTGGATGGGCCTTTGGCCTGATCCAACTTTGGCGTCTCTTATGTTCTTATGTGAGTCAGTATTGTCTACTCAGACTGGCAGCGGCTTTCCAGGGTTTCATATCACCTCCTACCCGATCCTTTTAACTGGAGACGCTGGGGATTGAACCTGGGACCTTCTGCATGCCAACTTCATGTGTGTTCAGATTTGTGTTCAACCTACATAAAGTGGGAGAAATCCTCATAACTATGAATTTGGCATGAATGCAGAAGAGAGTTATGTTCAGGATTCATACAAGAGGCACTGTGAGCTCCAACAAGACTTTTGTTGGAATGAGGGATATAAAAATTTGACAATGATTTGAGGGGGACACCCCGGAGATGTTTCATGTAGCTTTGCCCCCCAAATGTCTTTGTTAAGAATGCCATATTCAATTTTATTTTATTTTTGGTATCATCGCCCTCATCAGGACATTATATAGTTTTGTCAGGAAAAGGGTCTGTGGTGATCATCCCCAAAAGTCCCAATCCTTGTGATTTTGGCCTCATGCAGATCCAAGCGAGTGGCAGCCAATCAGAGCCCAAGGAACACCACTGGATGGGTGGGATCAGTAAGCCTCAGTATAAAAAGGAGGAGGAAAAACTCTCCTCAGAGAATTTGTGGCTCTGGATAAGAGTGTCAGTTTAGCCAGGATTTTTATTTGGCTTTTAGGTAGGGTTTTGGTAGTCTTTGGGGAGAAAGCCGTTTTTTAAAAAATGACAAATAAGCCCCCTAGTAAAAGCCAGAAGCACCAAATCTACCTGGGCAGTTTCTAAGAACCGGAGACTATGAGGTGAAAGGGGAGACATACACAGTTGAGGGAACCTGTGTTTGGGTAGGTCTAGTAAACTTCCTAACCTGAGGTAAATGTTACAGAGAAAGGAGACAAGAAATCATCACAGTGTTTATTTACTGGAGCCTGGCCAGTTACAAAGTGTTCAGTCCCTTGGGGGGAAAGTTGCAACTGCTAGATCGCAGCTGAGAGCCATTTTTACCCATTTCAGCTGAAAACATTCCACAGCTAAAATTCATTCTGCGGAAGATCTGTTTCCCCCCCTGTTAAATAAAACACATTGTTTTCCCTTCACCCATGTCTGGTCTGCCCAGTTGAATATTTAGCAAAAGGGGGCTAAATTTACCTCATAAATACATCCAATGTTGTCATTAAAGAGTCGGAGGAAGAGCTCTGTGGGGACATGTAGTTTACATGCTACCAAAACTTCATCTGAAACTTGTGTCACCCATTCGCAGGAATGTGGGCGGTTGATGATTCCAAGTTAAAAAGGGGCTAGTGTGAGGAAGGGGGCCATTTCATAGAGCAGTGGTTCTCAACCTTCCTAATGCTGCGACCCTTTAATACAGTTCCTCATGTTGTGGTGACCCCCAACGCGTCTTGCCGTCCCCGCGGCAGGGATTCTGCAAAGAGATGTGACCCCCCGCCACGATTTGGCAAGACTTGGGAGCCCTATCCTAAGATCATTGGAAAGTTGTGCTTTCCGATGGTCTTAGGCAACCCCTGTGAAAGGGTCATTCGACCCCCAAAGGGGTCGCGACCCACAGGTTGAGAACCGCTGTCATAGAGGTTCCAGGCAACAACTCCACAGGCTCCTGAGGTGCTTCGATATAGCCTAATCCTAAACATAGGTCCTGTTCACACGGGGAATTAGCTGCGGGAGAGCCTCGATTGGTTGGAGGATTTTCTGGCCGTGATCACACCACGACATCTGGGAAGTAGAGCACACCCGTGGCCAACCTGTGGCATGCCGCCGAAATTGTGCGATAAAAAAACTCTCAACGATGGTGGTAGCTAACGGTTTGCCACGGGCTGCCTCCGGACTCCCTTGGTGTGATCGCGCCGGCGCGGCTTTTCCCTCTGGCCGTCTGCATTGCAGCGCACATACCGAGGGCCGGAACCACGGGTTGCCGCCGACGCGTCTGATCGCATTGTTGTGCTGCTAGCGTTGCCCAAAGTAGCCACGCCCCCCCCCCCCCCGCATTTTCCGGCCCGTGTGACCTGGGCCATAATAAAGCTTTGAGCCTCGGGTATAGCTACCTTTGAGCTTCATCCTACTCAGCCTCCTCTTGTAACTGCCACAGGTCCCCATGTTCTATGGTGACGTCCTTCATTGTGGAAACGTTGGCAAAATCCCTGGGAATTTTGTCGGAAGTCTGCAGGGAATTTCTTTGGCTGGGAGAAGAGAAATGGGTAGAGGACCTGGGAAAACTCATGGGCCTCGTCACATGGTTTTCAGTCACTCTGTACATCAGTTAACAGTAGGGCTCCCATATTTTAAAAAGCAAAATAAGACATCTTTCCCGATTGACTACTTCAAACAGGTGTTCACTATAATATTTGCATGAGTGAGATTTTTGAATTGCTCAAATGTTGCTCTCGGAGCTCTGCATTACCTATCCTGGAACTGCACACATTTTGTGTCTGGTTGCATTTTAACATCTTTTCCGATGTCCCGTTGGCCTGTGAAAGTTACAAATTCCATCCCATCACGGCTGCCTTTGCTTCTGTCCCCACCTTGACAGCTGGGCTGGATTGACTGGCCAGGCTTTGTCCAACAGATACACGCAAAGGCCTGTAATATCTAATCCTCAATGGGACCCACTTTTCAGAGACTTTGACTGGCTCTTAACACGTCGTATCATACTGAAACCCTTTAGTGGTGTTCATTATCTGACGTGTCAGACTGCTTCTTCCTTGATTAGTCGCCTTAATCCTCCTTCATTAGGGTATCTGTACCCTAAGAAAAACTGATGTAACAACCAAATTGGTTCTAGCCCCTTGCACAAGAAATCACAGTTTCAGGTGGGTAGCTGTGTTGCTCTGCAGGTAGAGGAGCAGGATTTGAGTCCAGTAGAGACCCACAAGATTTTCGGGGTATGAGCTTTTGAGTGTAAAAGCTCCTTTCGTTCAGACACAAGGAACCACAGAGGAAAGGATCCATGCCAGGGCTCCTTCCGCCCCCAACTCCTCCTTTCTCTTTCCCCCATTCTGCGTTTTTTCTTATAAAAATCTCCAAAATGATTTCCTTCCCACGGCATTTGAAGAAGTGAGCTCTGACTCATGAAGATTCAATCTGGAATAAATATTGTTAGTGTTAAAGACGCCACTGGGCTTCCGTTAGGATTGCCAGGTGTCGTCGTCGTCCCTGGCCACTGGTGGGGGATGGGGGCCCAGAGTTGCGAGACCCAGGTTGGGAAACTCCTGGAGATTTGGGGATGGAGCCTGGGGAGGGCAGGGACCACCGCAGTGGGTTACAGTGCCATAGAGTCCACCTTCCAGTTTGGTGTAGCGCCAGTTCGGTATAGTGGTTAAAAGCGGCAGACTCTAATCTGGAGAACCTCCACATACAGCTAACTGGGTGACCTTGGGCCAGCCACAGTTCTCTCAAAGCTGTTCTCTCAGGAGCAGTTCTCG
>NW_015174903.1:42712-81009 GCF_001447785.1 Gekko japonicus
CCTCTTCTTCTTCTTCTTCTTCTTCTTCTTCTTCTTTTTCTTCTTCCAAAGCATCCATTTTCTCCAGGGGAGCTGGTCTCTGCAGTCTGGAGATGAGCTGTAATTCCAGGGGATCCCCAGGTGCCCCCTGGAAGCTGGCATCCCTAACTTGTCGGTTTCCAGTTGCCCTGCATCCAGTTCTCCAGAATCCCCTACCCTCCCTCGCTTTTGCTGAAATGCTTTTGATCTCAAAGCAAACACTCCCGCCTGTTTGCTCAGCATCTTTACACTGGGCCAAATGTTTATTGAAGCACCCTGCCCCAATTCAACCAAAAGAAATGGAGTCCTACTTGGAACAGGTCCTCGCCAGCTCTCATTGTCAGCTTTGCTCAAAGGAAAAAATAATCACTGTAAGATTCCTTGGGAAAGTCAGAATGTGTCCATTGCCCAAGAGGACTTGCAGACTCCCTCCTGCAGACACGCCTCGACATGCACCAGGTGCGCAACGTTGACACCGAGAGGGGAATCGGAGCGTTCTGGGAGACGCAAACAGCGTCAAACTGAGGTCGCAAGCTTTACAGACAAGGCGATGGAGCAATTGACAACTAAGGAAAGAAGGTTTATCTTGGGCCTGTTGACATAGCTTTGAGTTGACACCAAAGGACAAGGTAGAAGGTATTCCCACAGATGTTACCTGATACACTCCAGTGTGCCAGCCAAATCGGGAGCAGGCACGTTGTAGGTCAGGGAGGGAGACGGCTCCAAGTCTCTCTCCAAGACAAACTACATTTGAGACCCGTGGGCTATTTCGGTGTGAACAAGAGTCAGGCCTTTGGTCCATCAAACACAGTATCATTTGCTGCGATTGCAGCTCTCCACAGACTCAGGCAGAGAAACTTCTGCTTTGAGATCCTTTTAATTGGAGATGCCCAGGACTGAAGCTGCGACTCTTGGAATACAAAGCAGGTTTTAACCACTCTAGTGAAACCCGGGAATTGCTAGTACTGCTGGCATTGTCCTGACCAGTGTAGGAGCATTTCGCTAATTAATGGGCATATCTAGGAATTAGTAAATGTAATACGGTTTATTTTTTCCAACAAGGTGGGGAAGTAGGACGTTTCCAGATTTCAGGGCATTCTCTTTAACATTGCCCTGCTGAATTTCGATCAGATTACCTGCCCCAGATAGTTCCCGGCATGATCTGGCTGACCGGTGGCAAAGGTCCTGGTGGTCCTCCTTGGCCCTGATCCTAGTCTTGGTCCCTGCACCATACTGTACCAGTTCTCAATGCTTCTTCCTGTCTGCTGGGCCCATAATGTGGTCCTGTTCTGGCCTCCCTGCTTCTTGCCCAAGATCAACATCTTATGTGAACAGATAAGTGCTGAGTTCTACATCTGGGTAACAAAAATGAGGAACATGCATACTGGATGGGGAATACACTTCTGGGTAGCAGTGTGTGTGAACAAGATCTTGAGGTACGGGTGGACCGAAATTTAAATATGAGCACCCAGTGTGATGCAGCAACAAAAAAGGCTAATGCGATCTTGGAGTGTATCAACAGAGGCATAACATCCAAATTGCAAGGTGTCGTAGTCCTGCTGTTCACTGCATTGGTCAGGCTGCACCTGAAGTATTGTGTGCAGTTCTGGAGGCCTCACTTCCAAAAGGATGTGGACAGAATGGAGCGGGTGCAGAGTGCTGCGGATGTGTTCCCAGCGCTCCTTTGGAGAGCTCCAGGGTTTGCGTGTGTGCACACACGGCTGTTGCATTCAGGGGATCAGATCTCTATATACAAAGCCAAGTGTGGTTTCTTTTCTTTAAACAGAAACGAAGGTGTGAGAAAGCGTTTTTGTGAGACGCTGGTTTGTTTGTTTCTTCTCAAAGCCGGGGGCCGAGAGATTCCCAATCGGTTTATTGCTATCAAAGACTCAAAAAAAAAAATACTTCTTTGCCCCAACCTCTCTTTTTCTTTTTTTGCTGTCTTCGACTGTTTGCTTGTCAACTCTTCTGCAAACAGGAAAAGATTTCCATTGTCTCTTCACAGTGTTTGTTTGTTTTTTTATTAAATGACTTGTGCGTGTTTGTGTGCGACTGAATCAGAAATGCAAGAGGAGGGGGAAAAAATGGAAATGTTTGCTTGGATTTGCCCTGCACCACTGAGAGATTCGTCACCTGCCAAGCCTTGA
The DNA here is from genome assembly GCF_001447785.1 of Gekko japonicus. NCBI lineage: Eukaryota > Metazoa > Chordata > Lepidosauria > Squamata > Gekkonidae > Gekko > Gekko japonicus. Next base: position 44,878 of record NW_015174903.1, read on the forward strand.
GAAAAGGGGAGGTGAAGGAACAACCACCCAGGCGTGTCAGCTCTCCCCAAATGACAATGTGCCGTCAGTGGGCAGTTGTTGTGACTCATCTGGAAATTTAAAAAAAGCCCACTTTCAACTAACTGGAAAAGAAGCAATATGTGAGGCAAAGCGCCCCTGGAACCCACCCCCTTCAAGGGTTCATCTGAATGGTTACGGGCCTGTTCCGTCCTGCAGGTGTTACTAATTGGTCTCTCGGCCCACACAGCCCTTATCATCTTCAAGGCCAGATCTGGAAATGTGGTAATTGGTTTCTCGTGAGAACCTGCGGCCCACAGGATGGGGAGGGGGGAATCGGGAGTGATGTGGTAATTTTCTAGAGGGTTCCAGCAAGGATGTGTCCTGATTGGGTGTCGTCATTACCTGACGCTGCTTGGACAAAAAACTATAATTGAGCTAAGGGCCCGGAGAAAGAAAGCTAGCTTGGATTCTGATGGACTGATGATATGCTGATATTGTAATAGACTGCAACGGAGAGAATGCATGAACTATCATGTTTGACTCTTGGACTTAAGGTCTGTGCCAGGTTCTGGTAATGTTTTAGATAGTTAAGCTACTTTTCTCGATTTCCTGCTGTATGACTTTGGAGCATTGCGTTGCTTGCAGATAAAATCTTTTGCTTTGACAGAGATTAAATAAAACTGTATAATTTTAATAAAGGAAAGCTTGGTTACTCGTGTACAACAGCCCTGGTGATCCACAGCGTTCAGCTTTGGACTCCTTGACACAATAGAACAAAGTTTGAGTCCAGTGGCACCTTTAAGACCAATGAGTTTAATTCCAGGTACAAGCTTTCGTATGCATGCCCACTTCTAAAGGTTATACCCAGAATTAAACTTGTTCGTCTTAAAGGGGTCACTGGACTCAAACCTCACTCTGTTGCTTCAGACCAACACGGCGACCTGCCTGAATCTATCTGAAGAAGTGTGCGTACACACAGAAGCTTATACCCAGAATTAAACTTGTTCGTCTTAAAGGGGTCACTGGACTCAAACCTCACTCTGTTGCTTCAGACCAACACGGCGACCCACCTGGATCTATCTTCATGGGAAAGAAGCAGTTAAGGGAGCTGGGCTAAGAGGCAGCAGTTTTTCCAAAGGAGCTCCGCTCCGTGTCCAGCCCAACCCAACCCATCTCCTGGCAAGGATCGGAGGGTTTCGAGTTGGGAAATTCCTGAAGACTTGGGGGTGGAGGATGGGGAAGGTGATGTCTGTGGAGGGGAGGGTCTTCATTTGGGTATAAATGCCATCAGGGCTCTTTTTGTAGAAAAAGCCCAGCAGGAACTCATTAGCATAATAGGCCACCCCCATCAGCAGAAACTCATTAGCGTATTAGGCCACGCCCCTGATAGTACAGCTCATTAGCATATTAGGCCGCACCCCCATGTTACCAGAAGTGTGGTTATCCAGCCACACCCACCTTTTACTTGTTATTCTGTTTACCTTGTTTGTTGTCAAAACCCAGGGCCCTTTTTTGTAGCAGGAACTCCTTTGCATGTTAGGCCACACACCCCTAATGTAGCCAATCCTAATGAGTTTCTGCTGTTGGGTGCGGCCTATTATGCTAATGAGTTCCTGCTGGGCGTGGCCAACTTGGGAGCCAGCCGGAACTCCGTTCCTCTGCGCTCCTGCCCAAAAATAGCCTTGAATGCCATACAGTCCACCATTTTGGTGTAGTGGTTAAGTACATGGACTCTAATCTGGCAGAACTGGGTTTGATTCCCCATTCCTCCACTTGCACCTGCTGGATGACCTTGTGCAAGCCGTAGTTCTGTCAGGGCTGTTCCTGAAAGACCAGTTTCTCTCAGAGCTCTCTCAGCCCCACCTACCTCACAGGGTGTCTGTTGCGGGGAGGGGAAGGGAAAAGAGTTTGTAAGGGTGGGGTATAAATCCAATTTCCTCCTCCTCCTCCTCCTCCTCTTCTTCTTCTTCTTCTTCTTCTTCTTCTTCTTCTTCTTCTTCTTCTTCTTCTTCTTCTTCTTCTTCTTCTTCTTCTTCTTCTTCTTCTTCTTTCAAAGCAACCTTTCCCCCCCAGGGGAACTGAACTCTGCAATGTGGAGATCAGCTGTAATTGAAGGAGCTCTCCAGGCCCTGCCTCGAGGTTGGCAACCAGGCCAGAGACCTGCTTGAGCTTACTCATTAGCCCAAGGAACGTATGGCTTGATTTCTCAGCATTACAATTACACCAGGGTTGCCAGCTCTGGGTTGGGAAATCCCTGGAGATTTTGGGGGGTGAAGCCTGGGGAGCGACCTCAGCAGGGTGTGATGCCGTAGAATCCATTCTGCAGAGCAGCCGTTTTCTCCAGGGTAACTGATCTCATCCATCTGGAGATCACTCAGATTTGCGAGAGATAGAAATCACAGAATCATAGATTTCAAAGGGGCCATACAGACCATCTATTCCAGGGGTGTCAAACATGCGGCCCAGGGGCCAGATGAGGCCCCCTGGTGGGCTTCTATCAGGCCCGCAGTGGAACTGGCTTTCTTTTGCTTCTTCTTCCAGTTCTGCTGCTGCTGCTGCGTCATCGTAGGTTTGCAGCTTACAGATACACACCATAACAGCATACTCAAGATTGCAACAGCACAGCCAATTTGATGCAATAATTTAAAGCAAGAGGTGTCAGTTATCAGACACCGTTAAATAAAGCAAAATATTGCAAGAGTGCTAATGTTTTAAGCATGTTTTTATTTTAAGTTAAAAAAAACACCTCTGTGTTTGTGTCCTTTATAAAGTTTCTATCTCCGCTACCTGGCATTACATTTTATGACACACAGGGCCCGGCCCAATGAGGTCTCATTTATGTCAGATGATCCAGCCCTCATAACAAATGAGTTCAACACCCCTGATCGAGTCCAACCCCCTGCCCAATGCAGGACCAGCCTGAAGCATCTCTGACAAATATTCGTCCAGCCTCTTCTTGAAAGCTGTCAGTGAAGGGGAGCTAACCACCTCCCTAAGCAGCTGATTCCACCTTCGAACCACTCTGACCGTGAAAAAGTGTTTCCTAATGTCCAGCCAATACCTTTCCGCATGTAATTTAAACCCGTTGCTTCGGGACCCCTCCTCTGCTGCCAACTGGAACAGCTCCTTGCCCTCCTCCCAATGACAGTCTTTCAAATATTTAAAGAAGAAGAAGAGATTGGATTTATACCCCATGGCCCTTCACTACCCAAAGGAGTCTCAGAGCGGTTTACAAACTCCTTTCCCTTCCCCTCCCCACAACAGACACCCTGTGGGGTAGGTGGGGCTGAGAGAGCTCTTGACAGAAACTGCTCTTTTTCCAAGAACAGCTCTTGTCAGAACTACGGCTTGCCCAAGGTCATCCAGCCAGGTATCAAACCCGGTTCTCCCAGATTAGAGTCTGCGCACTTAATCACTACACCAAACTGGTGGAGCAATCATGTCCCCCCATCAATCTCCTCTTCTTCAAACTCCAGGTGCTGCTTAGAGACTGGCAACCCTACAGACCCTGGAAGAAAATGGCTGCTTTGGAGGGTGGACTCTGTGGCATCATGCCCTGTTGAGGTCCCTCCCCTTCTCAAACCCCGCCTCCCTCTCATTCCAAAGTCTCCAGGAGTGTCCCGACCTGAATCTGGCAACCCTAGGCCAGAAGGAGGTGGTTGAATGGGCTGTTCCATTTCCGAATGCAGGCGGCGGGGTGTGTGCGTGTGCCATTTTCGAGCACTTCCTCACCTCCAGGTTAAAAAGCAAAACCCTGCAAATAAAACAGCTATCCCTTCAAGGGCGAGGGGAGAAGATGTGAACCCAATCTGTTCCCTGGCACATTTCAAGCTGTGGTCCCCCCATCTGAAGCGTTGGAGTCTGCTCCTCCAGCTCTGGACTCTATTAAGTATTGAGACGAGGCAGCTCTTTCCATAACAACGTGCTTCTTTACTGAACTTCCGAACCAAAGAACCTGGCTCAACAGGAGCCAATTTATACTTGTAAAAACCACACCCACCTTAAACAACGACCGATCCCAAGTAGGCAACCAGAATCCTTCATTTGCATGAACTATAGACAGTGTAACTAATGACAGTGCAGCAATTGGGTTATAGCAGGGCTCTTTTTGTAGAAAAAGTCCTGCAGGAACTCATTAGCATAATACGCCACACCCAACAGCAGAAACTCATTAACATATTAGGCCACACCCCTGACAGCACAGCTCATTGGCATATTAGGCCACACCCCCATGTTACCAGAAGTGTGCTCATCCAGCCACACCCACCTTTTGCTTGTTATTCTGTTTACCTTGTTTGTTGTCAAAACCCAGGGCTTTTTTGTAGCAGGAACTCCTTTGCATGTTAGGCCACACATCCTTAATGTAGCCAATCCTAATGAGTTTCTGCTGTTGGGTGTGGCCTATTATGCTAATGAGTTCCTGCTGGGCGTGGCCAACTTGGGAGCCAGCCGGAACTCCGTTCCTGTGCGTTCCTGCCCAGAAATAGCCCTGGGTTATAGTCGACAAATATGATTGGCCGTTACCACCAGTCACTTAACCAATAGTCTTGAAGGCCTTTTGGAGCTTTGCTCAGAGTCAAGCTCCACCAGTACATAACAGTCTCCCCCATCTGAAGCGGCGGAGTCTATCCGTCCAGCTCTGGACTCTTGTCATCTCATTTTGGAATTGTGCCCACGGAACCCTCCGGAATGCTCCGCTAGGATCAGATTTCAGAGGTGGAACATGAGATACGCACTCCCCAGAAGCAGTGTTCCCTCTGAGCTGAGTGAGTGTGAGCTAGCTCGCAGTTTTTTAGCCTCCAGCTCACACATTTTTGTCTCAGCTCAGGAAGGAGGGCTCCAGAGCAAACTAATTTATGCAGGAGCCAAATCCCTCGCTCACAGCTTTAATGCCAGTCGCTCACCAAGTAGAATCTTTGCTCAAGACTCCACAGCTTAGAGGGAGCATTGCCCAGAAGTATGTTTATAGAGACTGTTGATATTTTGGAAACTGGCATTCTTGGAGAGGCACACTAAAACACTCCCTTTCCTAGATAGCCATTAATTATGTTTACCTCTTGGCAAAAATAAGAAAGCAAGTGCCCTGAGATGGAGAAGGGGTTAAAATGTCTGCTTAAAACTAAAAATTAAAAGCTCTCTCTTTGTCCCTACTGAAAGATCATCTAACGTAGAACAGTAAACATCACTAAGAGAAAGACCTTGCACCGACGGGATGCGAGGGGGAAGCTTCCCAAGGCCGGACACCTTCAGCCTTCTTCTCCCACCCACAGGCACCGCGGTGCTTGGTGCGCGGGCAGAACTGAGATAAGCCAAGACAGCAGCAAGACTCCTCTCGGCTCCTTCAGGAGCCAATGTTTGCAAAACTGACGACAGAGCCATCCATCTGCTTTGTGTGGGTTGTGTCTTGCCAAGCTGCCCAGGCTGTGGGGCATGCTCTTAAGGTGTTCCTGGCACGGTTGGTTCTTGCTAGAGACCAGCCAGCAATATTTCCCTTGCACCCGCAAAAGGGAGACTCTTGCCAGGGGTCAGTTCAGTTGCTGTGATCGCTTTCTAGCCAACAGGATCTCAGGCCTCAAACAATTATTCTCGTCTAGTAGGATGCTCACCATGTCGGTAGAAGGGGCATCGTGTAGAGATGTGGACTGCATAGCGCAAGGACTCCAGGAGACAGCCCTGCACAGGATCTCGGGTTGCCAACCTCCAGGTGGGGCCTGGAGATCTCCTGCAATTACCATTGATCTCCAGGCAATAGAAAATTGCTGCTTTGGAGGGTGGACTCTATGACATTGTGCCCTGCTGAAACCCCTCCCCTCCCCAATGCCTGCCCTCCTCAGGCCCCAACACCTAAATCTCCAGGTATTGGCCTCAAACAATTATTCTCGTCTAGTAGGATGCTCACCATGTTGGTAGAAGGGGCATTGTGTAGAGATGTGGACTGTATAGCGCAAGGATGCCAGCAGACAGCCCTGTGCAGGATCTCGGGTTGCCAACCTCCAAGTGGGGCCTGGAGATCTCCTGCAATTACCATTGATCTCCAGGCAATAGAAAATTGCTGCTTTGGAGGGTGGACTCTATGACATTGTGCCCTGCTGAAACCCCTCCCCTCCCCAATGCCTGCCCTCCTCGGGCCCCAACACCTAAATCTCCAGGTATTTTTCAACCTAGAGCTGGCATTCCTATTTGTATGTGTGTGTGTGGGGGGAGCGAACCTTGTCTACTGTGTGTGTCGTAGGGCAGGATAAAAAGTAAAGTAAATAGGTGAGTGGACTTCCCTACATTGCATACTCTGCAGTTAGCCTTGATTGACAATCTTCATTTTTTGGGGAGGACAAAAGTATTCTTTCTTCCCTGGTGTAGTCTACTCTGTCTCCAGGGTTTGGGGTGGTTTTTGATTAATTTAATGCTGGATAAAAACCAGATGGGGGCCACGGTGGCTCAGAGGTTAAGATGCCGAGCTGCAGACCGGAAGGTCGGTAGCTCGGCAGTTGGAGACCCAAGTGCCGCGTGACGGAGTGAGCTCCCGTCTCCGGCCCCAGCTCCTGCCAACCTAGCATTCCTACATTGCATACTCTGCAGTTAGCCTTAGTTTGACAATCTTCATTTTTTGGGGGAGGACAAAAGAATTCTTTCTTCCGTTGTGTAGTCTACTCTGTCTCCAGGGCTTGGGATGGTTTTTGATTAATTTAATGCTGGATAAAAACCAGATGGGTGCCACGGTGGCTCAGAGGTTAAGATGCTGAGCTGCAGACCGGAAGGTCGGTAGCTCGGCAGTTGGAGACCCAAGTGCCGCGTGACGGAGTGAGCTCCCGTCTCCGGCCCCAGCTCCTGCCAACCTAGCATTTCGAAAGCAAGAAATTGCGAGTAGAGAAATAGGTACTGCTTCAGTGGGGAGGTAACAGTGTTCCGTGCGCTTTGGCGTTTAGTCATGCCGGCCACATGACCACAGAGAAGTCTTCGGACAGCGTTGGCTCTTCGGCTTGGAAATGGAGATGAGCACCACCTCCTAGAGTCGGATTCGACTAGCTTTCTAGCAAGGGAAACCTTTACCTTAAAAACCACCAACCACTTGATAGTCTGATGCGTAATGTGCATGACTATGGATTTCTCTGCAAGCGTACAAGTAGGTCTATTAAGGTCAATGGGACTACTCAGGCTTCTATTTATACTCAGATCTTGAACTGTGTTTGAATGCCCAGTACCTTTCAGAACTATGAGGCTGATTCCACAATGAATCTTCAGGTGCACGCGAGATAATATTCTGATTTCCGTGCAAAGCTCTAAAAGGATTTGTAGAAACAGTTTTATTTCCTCACCTGAAGAATCTGAAGAAGCGAGCGGTGACTCACGAAAGCTCCTCCCCTGCCACAAATGTTCTTAGTCTTTAAGGTGCTCCTGGACCCTGGCTCTTTTCTATTTTCTGTTTGTTACCCCGATAGCTACGTGCCAAGCCTTTGCACAATAGTCTCATCAAGAACTGGTCAGTGCCAGATTGTTGTATTTGGCTGTTGTTGTTGTTAGAAAGTGCTGTCAGGTCAAGCTGACTTATGGCGACCCCGTGGGGTTTTCATGGCAAGAGGCATTCAGAGGTGATTTGCCATGGCTTGCCTCTGGGTCACACAACCCTGGATGTCTTTGGAGGTCTCCCATCCAGGGGCCATTTCCTGCAGGAGTGCACAGGAGCGGAGCTCTGGCAGTAAAGAGCCCAGGGGGCGGGCACATGCAACAAGCCCCACCCCCTGCTCCCAGCAGCCCTGGACCATGAGGAGGACGAAGTAGCCCTCCTTTCCTTCTCTCCTTTCCCTCCTTATTTCCTTCTCTCCCTCTTTCTTTCCCTCTTTCCTTCCTTCTTTCCGCCTCTCTTTCTTTCTTTCTGTCCTTTTTTCCTTCTCTTTCCTTCTCTCCCTCCTTATTTCCTTCTCTCTCTCTCTCTTTCTTTCATCTTTTTCTTTCTTTCTTTCTTTCTTTCTTTCTTTCTTTCTTTCTTTCTTTCTTTCTTTCTTTCTTTCTTTCTTTCTTTCTTTCTTTCTTTCTTTCTTTCTTTGTAGCCCTCCTTTCCTTCTCTCCTTTCCCTCCTTATTTCCTTCTCTCCCTCTTTCTTTCCCTCTTTCCTTCCTTCTTTCCGCCTCTCTTTCTTTCTTTCTGTCCTTTTTTCCTTCTCTTTCCTTCTCTCCCTCCTTATTTCCCTCTCTCTCTCTCTCTCTCTCTCTTTCTTTCTTTTTCTTTCCCTCCTTTCTTCCTTCCTTTCTTCACAGATCTGTGCGTTTCTCCCCCCATAGACAGTAATCCAAAACAGTCCAGTGGCAGTTTTAAGGCAAAGTTTTATTCAGAACTAATTAGTTCCTGCTGGGCTTTTTCCACAACCCCCCCCCCTGCCTTTGCCCATGTTCCAGTCTCGACTGGAGAGCCTGTGGACAAATTAACTTTAATTTTGAAAGGATATAAAGAGGAAAACTTTGAAAATACATGGTCAAGACTTTACAGGTGGGTTGAAGATGACATTAAATGAAACGTGAACACAACCGAAATAGCGGACAATGAGAACATCGATATTGAACTGTGCAAAAGGTATATGTAACATTATAAGATGTAGAAACATACTTTTATTGAGAGATGTATGGACAACTGAATAGTCAACTCAAAGAGTTGGAGATTCTCCCATTGAATGTTTGTATGTACTATTGTTTGTTTTTGTTCGTTTGTCTGTTTGTTATAAAATAAAAAAATATTTATCAACAAAAAAACGATTCCAGTCCTTTGGCCAATTAGATGCCAAGTAAGCGTCTTAGGTAAGGAGCTGCGGTGGCTCAAGTGGTTAAGACGCTGAAGTGCAGGCTGTGGAAGATCCCCCTGCCTTTGCCCATGTTCCAGTCTCGAATGGAGAGTCTGTGGACAAATTAACTTTAATTTTGAAAGGATATAAAGAGGAAAACTTTGAAAATACATGGTCAAGACTTTACAGGTGGGTTGAAGACGACATTAAATGAAACATGCTTTCGAGCAACGGAAACCTTTACCTTTGGGCTGCGGTGGCTCAGTGGTTAAGTCACTGAACTACAGACTGGAAGGTCAGTAGTTCAGCAGTTCGAGACCCGAGTTGCCGCATGACGGAGTGAGCTCCCGTCTCTAGTTCTAGCTCCTGCCAACCTAGCAGTTCGAAAGCAAGAAATTGCAAGTAGATAAATAGGTACCACTTTGGTGGGAAGGTCACAGCGTTCTGTGCGCCTTGGTGTTTAGTCATGCTGGCCACATGACCACGGAAATGTCTTCAGACAGCACTGGCTCTTCGGCTTTAAAATGGAGATGAGCACCGCAACCCTAGAGTCAGATTCGACTGGCATTCGAGCAAGGGAACCTTTACCTTTAAGCGTCTTAGGTATACGTGCTAGAAGCCCATTCCCCAAGCCAGCTCCCATTCGTTTCCACAAAGTTTATGGAGGAAAACTTACCGGTGAATTGTGAATGAGTGGGAGGACAAGGTGCCATTTGGCCTTTCGTCACCAGGCATAGGGTTGGCAACTCCAGGTTGAGAAGTGCCTGGAGATTTTTGGGGGGTGGAGCCTGTGGAGGGTGAGGTTTTGGGCAAGGGAGGGAACTCTCTGGGATATAATGCCATAGAGCCCGACCTCCAAAGCAGCCATTTTCTCTGGGAAAACTGATCTGGCATGGCGTAGTGGTTAGGAGCATGGTGCAGTGGCTTGGAGTAGCAGGCTAGATTCCCCCCTCCCCCTACACTGGCTGGGTGACATTGAGCAAATCACAGTTCTCTAAGAACTCTCTCAGCCCCGCCTACCTCACAAGGTACCTGTTGTAGGTAGAGGAAGGGACGGCGATTATGAGCCGCCTTGAGACTCCTTAGGGTATAGAAAAGGTAAAGGTTTCCCTTGCTCGAAAGCCAGTCGAATCCGACTCTAGGGGGCGGTGCTCATCTCCATTTCCAAGCCGAAGAGCCAACGCTGTCTGAAGACATTTCCGTGGTCATGTGGCCGGCATGACTAGATGCCGAGGCGCACGGAACGCTGTTACCTTCCCACCGAAGAGGTACCTATTTATCTACTTGCAGTTTCTTGCGTTCGAACTGCTAGGTTGGCAGGAGCTGGGGCCAGAGATGGGCGCTCACTCCGTCACATGGCACTCGGGTCTCGAACTGTCGAGCTACTGACCTTCCAGTCTGCAGCTCAGCGTCTTAACCACTGAGCCGCCACCAGGGTATAAAAACCAACTCTTCTTCTCCTTCATCTCTGTAGACTGGAGACCAGTTGTAATTTCTGGACATCTCCAGACCTCACCTGGAGAGTGGCAACTCTAGGCACCAGGCCGTCTTGCTGTTTTACGCACTGACAGCGATGAGCCAGACCTTTGCACAATAGTCTCTTCAAGAACTGGTCGATACCAATCAAAGCCCTTTCAGTTCTGGCCACGCTCCACTCTGTTTGGCACCAGCGTCCCTACCTGCCTTGCAGTTTACGTTTCTGCTATGGATATGAAGAGACTTTAGACTCTGGACCAATGTTCCCTCTAAGCTGTGGAGTCTTGTGAGCAAAAATTCTACTTTGTGAGCCACAGGCATTAAAGCTGTGAGCGAGCGATTTGGCTGCTGCATAAACTAGTTTGCTCTGGAGCCCTCCTTCCTGAGCTAAGACAAAAATGTGTGAGCCGGAGGCTAAAAAACTGTGAGCTAGCTCACACTGACTCAGCTTAGAGGGAACACTGCTCTGGACTTCAGATGAATCTGGACTCCTTTTGCGTGTCAACTTTGGCCTGTTTGTCAAGCCGCTGCTGAGCGCAAAGAGTGAAAGGGGAGTTATCTCTCTCGGCTCTGCGGCGTCCCGATTTCAGTCGCAGCAGGCAGCAGAAAGTTGGCTATGAAGGGATTTTGTCTATCTTTCACGGATTTCCTGAGCTTTGATGCAGCGGCACCTCATTGCCACAGAAATACTTCACGTGTGATAAAGCTTAACAGTTTCAGATAGGAACAAAAAAAACCAACCCTGAATTATATTTCCTTGTGACTCATGCTATCACAAGACTCCAGAGTGGCTTTTGAGTTGGCTACGGCCCAGGTAGTACAGAGGAAGCGTTACCGGTTCACTAGCTTCAACCCCATGACCTGTAACCATCCCAGTTAGCTAAAGAGCACAGAAACACGAGGGCCTGTTTGCACGCTGTGCCTTTTACACCAGTTCCCAATCATGTTATTCATCAGGGGTCCCAAACAGCATACCCTCGCAGCCAGGGGTCATTTCGTAGAAAAAGAGGTGCAGGAGATCATTAGCATAACTCGTTAGCATAACTTGTTTGCATGTGCCACACCCCCTGACATCACTGGAAGTGTGTCAGAAGGCAACACCCACCGCTCAGGCTCCACTGGACTGTTTTGGATTGCTAGCTATTGGGGAGGGGGGGCATAAAGATCTGTCCTCGCAGAGGAGGGAGAGCTTGTACCTGAATAAAACCTGGTCTTAAAGGTGCCACTGGACTGGGGGTTTTTTGGGGGGCGGGGCTCTGCAGCTTACCTGGCTGCTTCTTGCTCTGACTGAGTGCTGCTGGGAGCAGGGGGCGGGGCTTGTTGCATGTGCCTGCCCCCTGGCCTCTTTACTGCCGGAGCTCCGCTCCTGTGCACTCTTGCAGGAAATGACCCCTGCTTGCAGCTATAAATCTACAAGTTGTAGTGGTTAAGAGTGTCAGACTAGTATCTAGGAGACCCGGGTTTGAATCTCCACTCGTGTCATGGAGGCTCACTGGGTGGGTGACCTTGGGCCAGTCACGCTTTCTCAGCCTAACCTACCCCACAGGGCTGTTGTGAGAATAAAATGGAGGTGAGGAGAAGGATGTCAGCCACTTTGGGTCCCCACTGGGGGGAAAGGCAGGGTAGAAATGAATTAAATACAAATGAAGAAGAAGAAGACAAGGAGGAGGAGGAGGAGATTGGATTTATACCCCGCCCTTCACTCGGAGTCTCAGAGCGGCTTACAAACTCCTTTCCCTTCCCCTCCCCACAACAGACACCCTGGGAGGTAGGTGGGGCTGAGAGAGCTCTGAGAGAAACTGCTGTTTTTCAAGGACAGCTCTTGTCAGAACTACGGCTTGCCCAAGGTCATCCAGCAGCTGCAAGTGGAGGAGTTGGGAATCAAACCCGGTTCTCTCAGATTAGAGTCCGCACACTTAACCACTGCACCAAACTGGTGTCTATTGTCCTCAAGCAAAGCATCTGCAAAGCTGTCCCAAACTGTCCCAAGGTACAATTCCTAGGATCCTTTCATTGAAACCAAACCAGATTCAACTCGGTTTAAATTGGTGGTGTAGGTAGGTGTGCCCTCAACGTTTATTTATTTAGTCGATTTATTAAATAAATAAAGTTACTGGTGACAAGTCACAAGCTAACTAGGGAGAGTAACCAGTCATTTTGTGAAACTGTCTGCAATGCAAGCTTTGATATTTGCCAGGGCCTGCCATTAAAACTGTGGAAGAAAATTGTCAAAATCCTGATACTGAAATAAGTTTAATCGAAATCCACAAAGCAATCAGAAACACCCACAACCAATAATTCATCATTCAACAATCAACATTCAGACTTGAGTCTGTGGGAAATGCACTCTGCACATGTTCAAAAGAACTCTAGTCACAATTATTGCTTACCACACGGGTCCCCAACATGGTGCCCCATGGGCACTATGACGCCCATCTACTCCCTTCTTGGTGCCTGCCAAATGTTTTTAGAAAGCATGGCCAGGTGGCACTCTTGCCCAGCAGGGCTGGAGATCTGATTGGCTGTGCAGATTTTTTCAAAATTCCTCTGGCAGCAGCTGCAGCCACAACACAAAGATACTGAAAGTGTGCAGTGTGTATACCAGAAAATATTTTAAAATCATACGCTCATTTTAAAAGGCATCCTATTAAACAGAGATTCTGCCCAAATTGTTATGCGTTACTATTGTTGTTGCTGTTGTTGTTGTTCAGTCACACATTTGACCTCGCATTCTAGGATGTCTGGCTCAAGGTCAGTGATTACACCGTCGTGGTTGTCAAGGACATTGAGGGCCTTCTTGTATAGTTTTTCTGTGTATTCTTGCCATCTTTTCCTAATCACTTCTGCTTCTGTTAGGTCCCTACCATTTTTGTCTTTTATCATGGCCAGCTTTCCATGGAATGTTCCCTTGATTTCTCCAGTTTTCTTGAAGAGATCTCTAGTCCTTCTCATTCTATTGTTTTCCTCTATTACTTTGCATTGTTCATTCAGATAAGCCTCCTTATCTCTCCTTGCTGTTCTCTGGAAATCTGCATTCAGTTGGGTAAATCTTTCCTCACTACCTGACATTTTGTGGCTGGCTCCACCTGACAAAGATATGTAATCTTTCCTTAAAATCTGCCTCCATTCCTGAGGATTGGAAGGTAGCTAATGTCACTCCCATCTTTAAAAAGGGTTCCAGAGGAGATCCGGGAAATTACAGGCCAGTCAGTCTGACGTCGATACCGGGTAAATTGGTGGAAACCATTATTAAGGAAAGAATTAGTAGGCACATAGATGAACAAAACCTATTGAGGCAGACTCAACATGGGTTCTGTAAGGGAAGATCTTGTCTCACTAACCTATTAGTGTTCTTTGAGGGGGTGAACAAACATGTGGACAAGGGGGATCCAATAGATATTATTTACCTTGACTTCCAGAAAGCTTTTGATAAAGTTCCTCATCAAAGGCTCCTAAGCAAGCTCAAAAATCATGGGATAAAAGGACAAGTCCTTTTATGGATCAAAAACTGGCTAGTTCATAGAAAACAGAGAGTGAGTGTAGGTGGGCAATTTTCTCAGTGGAGGGTGGTAAGCAGTGGGGTACCACAGGGATCAGTACTTGGTCCACTGCTTTTTAACTTGTTCATTAATGATTTGGAGATGGGAGTAAGCAGTGAAGTGGCTAAATTTGCGGATGATACAAAGTTGTTCAAGGTGGTGAAAACCAGTGAGGATTGTGAGGCACTCCAAAGGGATCTGTCAAAGATGGGCAAGTGGGCGTCAACATGGCAAATGGGGTTCAATGTGGCCAAGTGCAAGGTGATGCACATTGGAGCCAAAAATCCTAAATATAAATACACATTGATGGGGTCTGAACTGGCAGAGACTGAGCAAGAGAGAGATCTTGGAGTTGTAGTGGATAACTCACTGAAAATGTCGAGACAGTGTGTGACTGCAATAAAGAAGGCCAATGCTATGCTGGGGATTATTAGGAAGGGTATTGAAAACAGATCAGCCAATATAATAATGCCCCTATATAAATCAATGGTGAGACCTCATTTGGAATACTGTGTGCAGTTCTGGGCACCACACCTTAAAAAGGATATTATAGCTTTGGAAAAAGTGCAGAAAAGGGCAACTCGAATGATAAAAGGGTTGGAACACTTTCCCTATGAGGAAAGGTTAAAGCGCTTAGGGCTCTTTAGCTTGGAGAAAAGACGACTGAGGGGTGACATGATCGAGGTTTATAAGATTATGCATGGGAAAGAGCAGGTAAAGAAAGAGGTACTTTTCTCCCTTTCTCACAATACAAGAACTCGTGGGCACTCCATGAAACTGCAGAGCGGTCGGGTTAGAACGGATAAAAGGAAGTACTTCTTCACCCAAAGAGTGATTAACACATGGAATTCACTGCCACAGGAAGTGGTGGGTGCTACAAGCATGGACGGCTTCAAAAGGGAATTAGATAAGCATATGGAGCAGAGGTCCATCAGTGGCTATTAGCCACAAGGTATAACTAGGGGCTCTGGGGCAAGTGATGCTCTGTCTTCTTGGTGCTTGGGGGGGGGGTCAACAGTGGGAGGGCTTCTAATGTCCTGGCCCCACTGCTGGACCTCCTGATGGCACTGGTATTTCTGGCCACTGTGTGACACAGAGTGTTGGACTGGATGGGCCTTTGGCCTGATCCAACTTTGGCGTCTCTTATGTTCTTATGTGGCAGCCATTTTGTCCCCATCTCCCTGTGTCTGAATTCCAGAGGTGCCCACAGGCTCAAAAGGTTGGAGATCTCTGGCTTAGCATGTCTCAGGTCTGAACTTTGGTACCGAACAGGTACTGGGGCGGAGCACTTGTGACGCCTGCCAGATCGCACCTTATTTCATGTCCACACATTTACACCGTCTCATCAACGGGTGGCCTCGTTGACCCCCTCCCCGATTAAAATCAAATTAAACATTTTGCTCTGAAGGGGCTATAGGCTATCTTTCGGCTATGCTCCTGCAGAGTGCAGGGGGTTGGACTAGATGACCTGGAAGGTCCCTTCCAACTCTAACTGAAAAGTACTGAAAAGTACTGGGATACGGAGACGGATACATCACACTGACATTCTATGATTCTATCATTCTAAGGGCAGCATAGGAGTGCTGGGAGTTTCTCCCCCTTGCCCAAGAAAGGGAAATATCCAAAGTACTGCCGGAGAAAACTAATTATCCAAATATTTTTGCTTAGCTTCCACACCTGAGCAACTGCCCCTGCCGCGCCCCTATCAAGGTGTCCGCGTCAAAGAGCCCGTGAAGGAGCTTCTGAAGCGAAAACGTGGAAGTGTTCAGAATGCAAACATGGCTGCAGGAACCACGGTAAGAGAGGGTGGTGGTGGTGGGGAAAGCAGCTTCCACTCCTCTGTTTATTCCGTGATGTCAGCGCCGCGGCACCCAACCGGCCGTGTGGGGATGGCAGGTAAAAAGGGGAGCTAGAAGGAGATTTTTGCAGGACTCCGAAAGGAGGCAAAACTGCAAAAAGCTGAGACTTAAATTCGAGTGGGGACTTGAGCAACGCTCCCTCTAAGCTGTGGAGTCCTGTGAGCAAAAATTATATTTTGTGAGCTACCAGCACTGAAGTTGTGAGCTGGTGATTTGGCTACCACATCAATTAGCTCCTTCCTGAGCGAAGACAAAAAGGTGTGAGCTGGAGGCTAAAAAACTGTGAGCTGGCTCACACGGACTCAGCTTAGAGGGAACACTGGCCTTGAGCTTGACCCCAGCATGTATGTGGAACAGAAAAGAAAAGATGATACTTCTGGGACCCCTCCTCCATTCTCCAAATGAAGGGCTTGCGTTTCTTTGGAGCGGGTCAAACTGCGAAAAGTGCTGAAATAAGTTTCCTTCTTGGCCTCTGAGTAATCGTGTTTCTGGTATCTGTATCATGCCTCAACGACTGATGCCAATCTGTTCTTTCCCTGTAGGTGTTTTTCCCCCATCAGCCGCTTCCATCCTATTCACCCACTGGTAATGCTTTCAGAATTTTTTCCCTCCCCCCACCCTTTTGATCACTGCTTTGATTTCGGGGGGGAACCCCCCCACACACACCGGTGAATTTAAACCGCTGTGCTTCATTGCAGGTCAGGTCTGCGCAGAGTCGGACTTGGTTGCTCCTTCGTTGCCCGTTACGGATGAAACCTCGCTCTACTCCGGGTGGCTGGCGCAACCGGCCCCCGCCTCTCTACAGCCTTTGACCCAGTGGACCACATACCCAGATTATGTGTCGCACGAAGCAGTCAGCTGCCCTTACACGGCGGATATGTACGTTCAGTCCGTGTGCCCCAGCTATACGCTTGTCGGGACATCCTCGGTACTGACCTACGCATCACAGCCACTGATCACAAACTTTGCGGTAAGTTTGGCTGTGGTGGGTGTTTGTTTGGTTGGTCGGTCGAAAGTGCCACTCTGAGACACCAAATGAAGGGCAGGGTATAAATCCAATTCCTCTTCCTTTTCCAGTTTGGTGTAGTGGCTAGGAGTGCGGGCTCTAATCTGGGAGAACTGGGTTTGATTCCCCACTCCTCCGCATGCAGCTGCTGGTGTGACCTTGGGTCAGTCACAAGTTCTCTCAGAGCTCTTCTCTCAAGGGCAGTCCTCGAGAGAGCTCTCTCAGCCCCACCTACCTCACAGGGTGTCTGTTGTGGGGAGGGGGAGGGAAAGGAGATTGTAAGCTGCTCTGAGACTCCGAGTGAAGGGCGGGGTATAAATCCAATCTCTTCTTCTTCTTCTCTCCTCTTCCTCCTCCTCCTCCTCCTCCTTCTACTACTACCACTACTATTTCTTCTCCTTCTTCTTCTTCTTCTTCCTGCCCTCTGTAGCCACTGTAAGACTTCCGTTTCTCATCAGTTGCACTTCCAGGAGAACTCCAGTTCTCATTTGGGGGGTTGTAACCCTTCTGCAGCTTTGGTTGTGCTCGTGAAAAGTCTGCATCCTGTGTGCTCATCCCCCACACCTGAGATCAGGTTGGCCTTGAACCCTTTTCCCCTGTCACTACTCAACAAGGTGGTGGTAGGAAAGTGGAGGGGGGTTATTTGACTCTATGGGTTTTGGGTGAATCCTAGAATGTCACCCTGACGCAATGACATCATTTCCGGTTTCACACCGGAAGTGACATCGCAAGTTGGTGGCCCGCCAGATTGCCTGTCGCTGCCCTCTCAAATTGTCCCACCTGGGTGCCAGCATCAGTTGGTAACCCTACCTCAGAAGCAATGCTCCCTCTAAGCTGTGGATTCTTGTGAGCAAAAATTCTACTTTGTGAGCTACTGGCATTACAGTTGTGAGCGAACGATTTGGCTGCTGCATAAATCAGTTTGCTCTGGAGAAGAAGAAGAAGATCGGATTTATAACCCTCCCTTTCCCTCCCCCTCCCCACAACAGACACCCTGTGAGGTGGGTGGGGCTGAGAGAACTCTGACACAAACTGCTCTTTTTCAAGGACAGCGGTGCCAGAATTATGGCTTGCCCAAGGTCATCCAGCCAGGTGCAAATGGAGGAGTGAGGAATCAAACCCGGTTCTCCCAGATTAGAATCCGTGCACTTAACCACAACACCAAACTGGCCATCCTTCCTGAGCTCAGACAAAAATGTGTGAGCCGGAGGCTAAAAAACTGTGAGTTAGCTTACACTAACTCAGCTTAGCTGGAACACCGCTCAAATGTATTAGGCACATACGACAGAGTCACTGAGAAAGATCTGAGGGTGTGTAGGATCTCCCCCAGTAGGTCTGTCTGCCTCTTTGCCGAATTCAAATATGATTTCTCCAGCCACTCCCAGCAAATCACACCACTGGCAATTACCACATACTATAATTGCAATATGGGCTCTTTTTGTAGCAGGAACTCCTCTGCATATTAGGCGACACACCCCTAATGTAGCCAATCCTCCAAGAGCTTACAGTAGCCCCTGTAAGAAGAGCTCTGTAAGCTCTTGGAGGATTGGCCACATTAGGGGTGTGTCGCCTAATATGCAAAGGAGTTCCTGCTACAAAAAGAGCCCACCTGAGTAGCCCAGGCTAGCCAGATTTTGTCAGATCTCAGAAGCTAAGCAGGGTCAGTCCCGGTCAGTACTTGGGTGGAAGGACCCCCAAGGAGGTCCAGGGTAGGTACGCAGAGGCAGGCAATGGCAAACCACCTCTGAATGCCTCTGGCCTTGGAAACCCTACAGGGTTGCCAAAAGTCGGCTGCAACTCGATGGCCCAAACCCCAAAACAAGAATGATCGCACGCCATCATCAAATAATTACTTATTATTTAAAATACCTGCCTTCTGCGTTTCTCACACATAGCAGGGGGATATGAAACTGTTGTGAATAGTCAGCAAATATTTGAATATTATCTCGTGAATGTTCAACTTCAGTACTTTCAGTTTTGGATGGTTTGGAGGAAAATTGGTGGTGGTGGGGAGAAAACCTCTGTGCTTTTAATTTAGACATTGAGCTTCGTGGACAGAAGGACCCTTAGGGTATTGTTGTCTCCAGCTGCCAAAAGAAGGAAAGGGTCAACTTACCCGAAACCTCGACCAAGCCAAGGAGTCCCACGGTTTTGATTCACAGCATTTGAGCTGTTGTAACGGAAGACGGCCATAAATCCTATTGTTCTGTCTGGCTACCCAGAATATCAAATATCAGATTTGAATATTAGCAGGGAGGCCTGGGTGGTCTATTTCGACTTTCTGTTTTTCAGCACAATATTTTCACAACGTTTGATACAGCAGCATTTACAATTGCAATTAATAATACTTTTCTTTATATGGTTTGCCACTCAAGGTACTTTGCACATACGGACCCCCTCTCCCCCACACGGCAGAATAAAACCATTTCGAAAAGTGGAACTAACTGGATATTCTAGAAATGCTTGGTAAACCGTGAAATCTGTAAGCAGGAAGATCTGGTTGCTATTGGCCTTCTAGGGCAACAGACCAAAAAAAGAACTTTATCATTATTAAAAGGGTCAGTCCAACCCTAAGAGGCAGTATCAAATAAATCATTTGGCAACCAGAGCCTGGAAGCTGATTTTTAAAAAACCCAAATAGAAATCCAGTATAAAAATAAGGCATGCAATATAAAAGAGTCAGCAGACAAACTGTGAAATCAAATTTCAAAAAAATGGGGTGCCACCATTGAGAAGACCCCGCTCCTAGGTTAGGGAATGTGGAAGAATGCTCTCTGCCAGATTGAAACAGATGGACTTGTTCTAGGATTGCCAACTTCCAGGTGAGGCCTGGAGATCTCCCAGAATTACAACTGATCTCCAGGGTACAGAGCAGGGGTCATTTCGTAGAAAAAGAGGTGCAGGAGCTCATTAGCATAACTCATTAGCATAGCTTATTTGCATATGCCACGCCCCCTGACATCACCGGAAGTGTGTCAGAAGGCAACACCCACCGCTCAGGCTCCACTGGACTGTTTTGGATTGCTAGCTATTTGGGGGGGGGGAACATGCAGATCTGTCCTCACAGAGGAGGGAGAGCTTGTACCTGAATAAAACTTGGTCTTAAAGGTGCCACTGGACTTGGTCTTAAAGGTGCCGCCCCCCGGGGGGACTTGGCAAGCCTAATTAAGAGCCCTGCCCCACAAATAGCCTTGAATGGGAGGGCTAGAAACAGGCTTGGAGCCTCCCCCTTTAAAAACAGACATCCGGATGAACTTAATTCACCGTAATTAACTACCCCCTTAAAAATGTAAATGCCCCCAGAACCAAAATATCCTGGCTACGGGCCTGTTTTGGAGGAGGCCAGAGCCCATGACCCAATCTACCCCCCTCTTTTAAAAATCTGTTTTCTTCATCCCAGCAACTTATAAATCCAGGTCAGTACTGCCATTTACGGAAAGGGAATAGAGCCAGAGTGGTACTTGTCCCAACCCCACTGCATGTGAGCAGAGAGAGAGTTGGAACCCACACTGGTATCCCCCAGGTAGACCTGGAATTCTGCATTCGAGAGGGGGCAGAAGAGAGCGACGAGGGTGATCAGGGGTCTGGAGATTGAGCCCAAAGAGGAAAGGCTGAGGGCACTGGGAATGTTTCGTTTGGAGAAGAGGAGACTGAGGGGGGACAGGATTGCTCTCTTTCGATACTTGAAAGGCTGTCGTTTGGAGGAGGGCGAGGAGCCGTTCCAGTTGGCAGCATAGGATTGGACCCTGTTAAGTCCGTGCTTAACAATAATAGTCAGAGAGTGATTCAGCAAAACTCAAGTTTATTCAGCTCTTCAATCGACTTCTTCTGACACGGTACAACTCCTCATAGCCCAAACAGCTTGTCCATTTCAGCTGCTCGGTATTTAAACACTCCGGGCTAATGTAGCCACACCTACTGTACATTAAACCAACCTATCAGGTTGATATTTGTCAGGGATGCTTTAGGCTGGTCCTGCATTGGGCAGGGGGCTGGACTAGATGGTCTCTTTATGACCCCTTCCAACTCTATGGTTCTATCTCGAGGATCACACAAACACCGGGCCCCTTTACACAAGCGTGTTCGGGGCCACTGCACCATCAAGTGTTGACTTGCACATGTAGATGGGCCATGTTGTCTTGAATACCCTAAAGGGGACTGTCATACAGGGCTCTTTTTGTAGAAGAAGCCCAGCAGGAACTCATTAGCATAATAGGCCACACCCAACAGCAGAAACTCATTAGCATATTAGGCCACAGCCTTGGCAGCACAGCGCATTAGCA
The DNA here is from genome assembly GCF_001447785.1 of Gekko japonicus. Lineage (NCBI taxonomy): Eukaryota > Metazoa > Chordata > Lepidosauria > Squamata > Gekkonidae > Gekko > Gekko japonicus. Next base: position 65,811 of record NW_015174903.1, read on the forward strand.
TATTAGTCCACGCCCCCATGTTACCAGAAGTGTGCTCATCCAGCCACGCCCACCTTTTGCTTCTTATTCTGTTTACCTTGTTTGTTACCAAAACCGAGGGCTTTTTTTGGTAGCAGGAACTCCTTTGCATGTTAGGCCACACACCCCTAATGTAGCCATTCCTACTGAGTTTCTGCTGTTGGGTGTGGCCTATTATGCTAATGAGCTCCTGCTGGGCGTGGCCAACTCAGGAGCAAGCCGGAACTCCGTTCCTGTGCGTTCCTGCCCAAAAAGAGCCCTGTGACCCACCGTGCCCTTTCAAAATTTGGCAGTTATCAAGGGTTGGCCAGCGGCACGGTGAGAAACACATGTGAGAATCGGCTTTTCGAATGGCTGCTTCCATGTATGGGAGAGCAGCCAATCCTCAGGTCAGCCTGATTGATGGGTCGGTGTGGTTTCTCTAACAGGCGAGACCCTCCACGCCGGCTGTCGTGCCTCACCTAGACGTGATGGACCAGCAGCCGCCCCTGAGCTATTTCCCGTGGACTCAGCCCATCTCGACCTTGCCGACCCCTTCGCTGCAGTACCCACCAGCCTCAACGGCCCTCCCAGCCCCCCAGTTTGTTCCTCTTCCCCTTCCAGTTCCAGAACCGGTCCCGCAAGAGCTGGAGGAGGAGAGGAAGGAGATGAGCACGCTGACCATCGAGAAGCTCCTTTTGCAAGACGAGAGCGGCAGTGCCTATGATCTCAACAACAGCCTCTCCGTCAACGGACTTTAAAGCAGGCATTTCAGCAAATGTCGAAGGTGTGTGTGGAGTGACTCCCGCGTTTCAGCAAAGAAGTCAGCCCGGCTTGCTCATCAGCTACACGGCGGAGGCTGATGTGATTCCAGTAAACCCGCTGTACAGATCAGTGATATACCTTTTGAGACATGAACATAAGACCTTGTCCGATTAAACTCTAAAGCAACACGTAATGACACTTCAACGACACTGACTGAGCCGGTTGTCTGTTATACTATGTTGCGTTCAGTGTTCCCTCTAAGCTTAGTTAGTGTGAGCTAGCTCACAGTCTTTTAGCCTCTGCTTCACACATTTTTGTCTTAGCTCAGGAAGGATGGCTCCAGAGCAAACTAATTTATGCAGTCGCTCCCAAAGTAGAATTTTTGCTCATAAGACCCCACAGCTTAGCGGGAACATTGATTGCGTTATATTCAGTTACGTATACTGCTACTGACTGCCTATAGACTGTACCAGGGGTCATTTAATAGAAAAAGAGGTGCAGGCGCTCATTAGCATAACTTATTTGCATATGCCACACCCCCTGATATCATACGAAGTGTGTCAGAAGGCAACACCCACCACTCAGGCTGGACTCTTTTGGATTGCTAGCTATTGGGGGGGGGACACATATGCAGATCTGTCCTCGCAGAGGAGGGAGAGCTTGTACCTGAATAAACCTTGGTCTTAAAGGTGCCACTTGCCTGTTTTGGAACGGGGGGCTGGGGGGAGCTCTGCAACTTACCTGGCTGCTTCTTGCTCTGACTGAGGGCTGCTGGGAGCAGGGGGTGGGGCTTGTTGCATGTGCCCGCCCCCTGGGCTCTTTACTGCCGGAGCTCCGCTCCTGTGCGCTCCTGCAGGAAACGACCCCTGGACTGTACCGCTATATATTCCTCAAATGACGTAGTTTCCTAAAACAGTGACCTTGTGGAACATACTTTCCTTTTCACAGGCAGATTTCTGTTGCATTGATTCTTCTTCTTGTTTTTGTAATATGTTCTATGCTTAAATAAATTTTTAAAAATCAATTAAAAATTAGAAAAAACTAGGCTTGTCTTTGCATTGACTCTTGTTCTAGAGTCTCACAAATATCAGTGGAGAAACACCAGTTATCTGGGGAGTCCCTTTCATTCCCAAATGTATTTGCCAAAGAAGTAGCGACAGGCTAGGGATTCCAACCTCCAGGTGCGGTCTGCAGAGCCAGTTTGGTGTAGTGGTGAAGTGCGCAGACTCTAATCTGGGAGAGCCGGGTTTGATTCCCCACTCCTCCACTTGCACCTGGCTGGATGACCTTGGGCAAGCCATGGTTCTGAGAAGAGCTGTCCTTGAAAAAGAGCAGTTTCTGTTAAGAGCTCTCTCAGCCCCGCCTACCTCACAGGGTGTCTGTTGTGGGGAGGGGAAGGGAAAGGAGTTTGTAAGCCGCTCTGATCCTCTTTGGGTAGTGAAGGGCGGGGTATAAATCCAATCTCTTCTTCTCTCTTCTTCTTCCTGGAATTATAACTGATCTCCAGAGATCAGGTTCCCTGGGGGGGAAAATGCTGCTTTGGAGGGTGGAATCTATGGCGTTATACACTGCTGAGGCCCCTCCCCTCTCCAAACCCCGCCTTCTCCACAGGCTCCACCCCCCAAATCTCCAGGTATTTCCCAATCAGGAGCTGGAAAACCTAAACCACCCCTAGTGCTAGTTGCAACCCGGAACAAGAAATACCCCCCTTCCCTTAGCTGTAGATGGAAGGGGTGTAGAGCCAGTTTGGTGTACAGCCAGTTTGGTGTAGTGGTTAAGTGCACGGACTCTAATCTGGGAGAACCGGGTTTGATTCCCCACTCCTCCTCTTGCACCTGCTGGATGACCTTGGGCAAGCCATAGTCCTCTCAGAGCTGTTCTTGAAAAAAAGAGCAGTTTCTGTCAAGAGCTCTCTCAGCCCCGCCTACCTCACAGGGTGTCTGTTGTGGGGAGGGGGAGGGAAAGGAGTTTGTGAGCTGCTCTGAGACTCCTTTGGGTAGTGAAGGGCGGGGTATAAATCCAATCTCTTCTCCTTCTTCTTCTAGCTAGGTCAGTCAAATATGGAAAGAGCATAGGGTTGCCATCTCCAGGTTGGGAAATTCCTGGATATTTGGGGGTGGAGACTTAGCAAGAACATTGGGGATAGGGTGCCATAGAGTCTGAAGCAGCCATCTTCTGCAGATCAGGTGTAATTCTAGGGAAAGCCCAGGCCCCGCCTGGAGGTTGGCAGCCCTAAAGGAGGGAAAGGATGGTAAGGCAAGTTCAAACGCAGACGTTTCGGTTTAAGCAAGATATGGAAAACAACTCGCTCCACTTTGATTTCTATAGGCAGGGCCAGCCCAAGGTGTCATGTCGATACTTATGCTTTGCTTGAATCCTGCTTTTACATTTCTGATTGGTTCTACAACCCAAATCCTATTTGATTGTTTCTTGACTGTCTCATCCGTTGATGGTATTGACTCACTCTGTTTAGCCCGCCATGAGTCCAAGTGAGAAAGGCGGCATATAAACAACCAGGGGTCATATTGTAGAAAAAGAGGTGCAGGAGCTTATTAGCATAACTCATTAGCATAACTTATTTGCATATGCCACGCCCCCTGATATCACCGGAAGTGTGTCAGAAGGCAACACCCACCGCTCAGGCTCCACTGGACTGTTTTGGATTGCTAGCTCTTGGGTGGGGGGGTGACATGCAGATCTGTCCTTGCAGAGGAGGGAGAGTTTGTACCTGAATAAAACTTGGTCTTAAAGGTGCCACTGGACTGTTTTGGGCCGGGGGACCAGGGGGGGCCTCTGCAACTTACCTGGCTGCTTCTTGCTCTGACTGAGGGCTGCTGGGAGCAGGGGGTGGGGCTTGTTGCATGTTCCCGCCACCTGGGCTCTTTACTGCCGGAGCTCCGCTCCTGTGCGCTCCTGCAGGAAATGACCCCTGTAAACAACATAAATAAAGCAACCGAATGAAGTTATTGGCAGACCAGGCTTCTGCCTGGGGGTTCAGAATCCAAGTGCCGGGTTCTAGAAATCTCTCCACATGTGTGTCTGGGGCAGGGTTGCCAGGTCCCACCTGGCCACCGGCGGGGGATGTGACGGTAAGGTTGCCAGCTCCAGGTTGGGAAACTCCAGCAGATTTGGGGGTGGAGCCTGAGGAAGTCAGGGACCTCTCTGGGGCGAAATGCCACAGAGCCCACCTTCCAAAGCATCCATTTTCTCCAGAGGAACTGATCTCTGTAGCCTGGAGAGGAGGTGTAATTCAAGGAATCCCGAGTTCCCGCCTGGATGCTGGCATCCCGGGGTGTGTGTGTGAGACACAGCTTTTCCTTGTGGAGAACCAGGTTTGATTCCCCACTCCTCCACTTGCACCTGCTGGATGACCTTGGGCAAGCCGTAGTTCTGACAAGAGCTGTTCTTGAAAAAGAGTAGTTTCTGTCAAGAGCTCTCTCAGCCCCATCTACCTCACAGGGTGTCTGTTGTGGGGAGGGGAAGGGAAAGGAGTTTGTAAGCCGCTCTGAGGCTCCAAGTGAAGGGCGGGGTGCAAATCCAATCTCTTCTTCTTCTTCGTCTTCTTCCACCCCAGGAGTCTAGGACAGGGGTCAAATGTGTCCCACCTAAGGTTACGAACTCTCAGTTGGGAAATTTGTGAAGATTTGGGGGCAGATCCTGGAGGGTGGTGTCTGGGGTAGGCAGGTAGCTCCGCAGGGATGTAATACCAGAGAGTTCACCCTCTGAACCTGCCGTTTTCTCCAGGGAAACTGATCCGTGTAGTCCAGAGAGCAATTGTTATTCCGAGAGAATTCCAGAGCCCAGATGGAGGTTGGCAACCTTAGTCCCACCTCCCCTCCCATGTCTGCCCAACACACCATTCCATTCCTGGGTGGAGCAGGAGAAGAGAATCCAAGAGAGAACACAGTCCAGAGATCCAGGAGGCAATTGTCTGCAGCACTAATTTGGGCTGTGAGCAGCAACGGGCGGCTTGAGCCGGACTTGTCTATCAGGAGAGAGAGAGACAGAGAGACAGAGAGACAGAGAGACAGAGAGACAGAGAGACAGAGAGACAGAGAGAGAGAGAGAGAGAGAGAGAGACAGAGAGAAAGAGAGAGAGAGAGAGAGAGAGAGAGAGAGAGAGAGAGAGACAGAGAGAGAGACAGAGAGAGAGAGGCAAGCCTTCCAGATTTGCCGAGGATAAGGGAGAACTTCTACCTAGAGAAGATAATTGTAATCTCTGAATGCGCATTAACTTGGGGGTGGGACACTTTGTAAAATGTAAACTTTGCCAACATTCGCTGGATTATGGAGAAAGCAAGAGAGTACCAGAAAAACATCTACTCGTGCTTCATTGACTATGCTAAAGCCTTTGACTGTGTGGATCTCACCAAACTATGGCAGGTCCTTAAAGAGATGGGAGTACCAGACCACCTCACATGTCTCTTGAGAAACCTGTATAAGGGCCAAGAAGCGACAGTTAGAACCGGATATGGAACAACTGATTGGTTTAGCGTAGGAAAAGGAGTACGACAAGGATGTATATTGTCACCTTGCTTATTTAATTTATATGCAGAGTACATCATGCGAAATGCTGGCCTGGATGAATCACATGCCGGAATTAAGATTGCTGGGGAAAAGATCAACAACCTCAGATATGCAGACGATACCACTCTAATGGCAGAAAGTGAAGAGGACCTAAAGAGCCTCTTGCTCAGAGTAAAAGAGGAGAGCGCAAAAGTGGGCTTGAAGCTCAACATCAAAAATACTAAGATCATGGCATCCGGCCCCATCACTCCTTGGCAAATAGAGGGGGAAGTCGTGGAAGCAGTGACAGACTTCACATTCCTGGGATCCCAGATCACCGCAGACTGTGACAGCAGCCATGAAATTAAAAGATGCCTGCTCCTTGGGAGGAAAGCGATGGCGAACATCAACAGCATGATAAAAAAGTAGAGACATCACCCTGCCCACAAAAGTCCGCATGGTCAAAGCAATAGTATTCCCAGTAGTCATGTATGGCTGCGAGAGTTGGACTATAAGGAAGGCCGAGTGCTGAAGAATAGATTCTTTTGAACGATGGTGCTGGAGAAGACTCTTGAGAGTCCCTTGGACTGCAAGGAGATCAAATCAGTCAATCCTAAAAGAAATCAACCCGTACTGTTCCCTGGAAGGCCAGATAATGAAACTGAAGCTCAAATACTTTGGCCACCCAATGAGAAGGGAGCACTCACTGGAGAAGACCCTGATGCTGGGAAAGATTGAAGGTCAAAGAAGATGGGGACGGCAAAGGATGAGATGGTTAGACAGTGTCATAGATGCAACGAACATGAAATTGAGCCAACTTCAGAGGACGGCGGAAGACCGGAAGGCCTGGCGTGATCTGGTCCATGGGGTCGTGAAGAGTCGGACTCGACTGTGCAATTGAACAACAACAACAAGGGACACTTTGGCAGGATGGCTTGTCAGAGCAGTTAGAAATAATAGACTGGAGGAACTGAAGAAGGAATTTCTTTCACAGCGCTGGAGAGACGGGACACTGAGTCCCTACTTCCTCAGACATGCAACTATTTTCACAGAAACCCAGATGTTCCTCTTTAGAAAAAACCCCTCAAGATTTCTTAGACAGGGTTCGAGCACAAATCGGCCAGTGTCATAGTTAGAGTTGCCAGCCTCCAGGTGGAGCAACCCGAGCTGCAGTGTTAGGAAAGTCAAGTAACAAATAAATATACACTGCGAGAAACTTTTGTAAATGAATGTGTTCTGTTTATAATTAACATCAGGGCTATTTTTGGGAAGGAACGCACAGGAACGGAGTTCCGGCTGGCTCCTGAGTTGGCCACGCCCAGCAGGAACTCCTTAGCATAAGAGGCCACGCCCAACAGCAGAAACTCATTAGGATTGGCTACATTAGGGGTGTGGCCTAACATGCAAAGGAGTTCCTGCTACAAAAAAAGGCCCAGGGTTTTGACAACAAACAAGGTAAACAGAATAAGAAGCAAAAGGTGGGTGTGGCTGGATGAGCACACTTCTGGTAACACAGGGGTGTGGCCTCATATGCTAATGACCTGTGCTGTCAGGGGTGTGGCCTAATAAGATAATACGTTTCTGCTGTTGGGTGTGGCCAATTATGCTAATGAGTTCCTGCTGGGCTTTTTCTACAAAAAAAAGCCCTGATTAACATTCTATAAAGTGCATTGTGTCTCCTTATAACATCCTAATCAGGTATATATATTCAATACATTCAGTAGGACAATAACACTCAGCTCATACAATATAACAACTGCCAGTCAATTTAGCATCAGTATTTTAAAAATCAACCCCCCTAACGGGAGTTTCCAGAATTACAAGCCCGCTTCTACTTGCATGAAGTCTTCCAGAAGGGGGAAAGCTTTCATTTATAGTTGTGTTGATGCTTATTGCCAGTCCTACAAAAGACACATTGTGCAGCTAAAATTCATGGACAGAGCGCTCCTGTCATTCGCAAGGCCGCATAGTGTTGACCCTCCGAGCCAGGAGATCTTCCAGAATTACAGCCAATCTCCAGACAACAGAGATTTATTTATTTATTTATTATCAAACTTATACCCCGCCCTCCCTGCAAGCAGGCTCAGGGCGGCTTCCCTACATAGTTATATACATAAATGCAGATTAAAATCATACAGTTGTTTAAAACGCAACAGTAAAACCAACAATATAAAGTGCTGGTGATAATTAAGATTAACCAAGATGGTAAATTATCAAAGGATTTCCACTGCCCAGATGTTTTGAAATGATCTTCTGCTCGTGATCAGCTCGATGTCAAAACCCCCGGGTTGGCGTTTTTTAAATGCCTGGCGGAAGAGCTCCGTCTTGCAGGCCCTGCGGAACTGTGAAAGGTCCTGCGGGGCCCTGATCTCCTCCGGGAGCTCGTTCCACCAGGTAGGGGCCACCATCGAAAAAGCCCCAGCCCTGGTAGTGGCCAACCTGGCCTCCCTTGGGCCAGGGAGGGTCAGCCGATTTTGAGGGCGGGGGGTGGTGGACTCCCCTGGAGAAAATGGCAGTTTCGGAGGGTGGACTCTATGACATTATACCCTACTGAGCTCCCTCCCGGCTCCAAATTTTGTCCTCCCCAGGATCCACCCCCAAATCTCCAGGAATTTCCTAACCTGGGGCTGGCAGCCCTATTGCGTACAAGGTTTGGGAGCTACACAGCAATTTCCAGGCTGCCGTTTTGGTGTGCTGATGCATGGAGAACGGGGTATCTGCGGAGAAGGTGCCATTGCGTCCTTCCATTCTGCTAGGGATGCCAACCTCCAGGTGGTGCCTGGAGATCTGAAGTTACAACGGAACCGCGATCAGTTCCCCTGGAGAAAACGGGTCTTGTGGAGGGTGGTCTCTGTGGTGGTAGTCCCAGCCGAGCTCCCTCCCCTCCCCAAATCCTTCCTGGGCTCCACCCCAAAATTCTCCAAATATTTCCCAACCCGGAGCTGGCAACCCTCCATTCTGCAGTCTGCTTAATCTCGCCTTTGGTTCTGCAGTTGCCCCTACTTGTAAGAAGGCCTGTAGTTACACTGGGGTATTTCGGGGCCTGCCCTTCCAAACAGTGTTCCCTCCAGGAGTCATTTCGCAGAAAAAGAGGTGCAGGAGCTCATTAGCATAACTCATTAGCATAACTTATTTGCATATGCCTCTGTGTGGGCTGGGGAAGGTGGGCGGGGGCCCCCTCTGCAGCTTACCTGGCTGCTTCTTGCTCTGACTGAGGGCTGCTGGGAGCGGGGGGCGGGGCTTGTTGCATGTGCCCGTCCCCTGGGCTCCTTACTGCCAGAGTTCCGCTCCTGTGCGCTCCTGCAGGAAATGACCTCTGGTTCCCTCTAAGGTGAGTTTGTGTGAGCCAGCTCACAGTTTTTTAGCCTCTGGCTCACACATTTTTGCCTTAGCTCAGGAAAGAGGGCTCCAGAGCAAACTAATTCATGCAGGAACCAAATCGCTCGCTCACAGCTTTAATACCGGCAGCTCACAAAGTAGAATGTTTGCTCACAAGACTCCACAGAGGGAGCAGGGGTCATTTAGTAGAAAAAAGAGGTGCAGGAGCTCATTAGCATAACTCATTAGCATAACTTAGCATAACTTATTTGCATGTGCCACAACCCCTGACATCACCGGAAGTGTGTCAGAAGGCAACACCCACTGCTCAGGCTCCACTGGACTGTTTTGGATTGCTAGCTATTGGGGGGACGGGACGCGTAGATCTGTCCTTGCAGAGGAGGGAGAACTTGTACCTGAATAAAACCTGGTCTTAAAGGTGCCACTGGACTGTTTTGGCCCTGGGGGCCAGGGCGGGGGGTTCTGCAAACTACCTGGCTGCTTCTTGGTCTGACTGAGGGTTGCTGGGAGCAGGGGGTGGGGCTTGTTGCATGTGCCCGCCTCCTGGGCTCTTTACTGCCGGAGCTCCGCTCCTGTGCGCTCCTGCAGGAAATGACCCCTGAGAGGGAGCATTGTTAGGGACCCGTGGGTTTGGGGGGCCAGATCGGCAACGAATGCACACTGCAGTTCCCCGTGCCTAAATCTTCCCTGCCTCCGTCTTCCAAGCCGTAATCTTGCATGGTTCAGTTTTTAAGAGGCGGTTTCCTTGCATGCAAGTTAACGTATAACTTCCTAAGTGGTGCTCGAGCCAACATTCCTTCCGCTTGGCTCGCTGGTCCCGCATCCTTTCTTGAGATGGCCACAACCGTTTAGTCTCTTGCAAAACCCACGGGGAGGGGGGGAAGGCCCCTTTATGTAAAGGTGTATTTGGACTGACAACAGCCACCCCCTGACTCTGGAAACTCAAAGCAAAAAAACAAAACAAAAGCCTATAACATTTAAATTCAGGAGTTGGGCATATCTTCCGTTTAAAAGAGAATCACAGACACTCTGCATTCTTTGTAAATATTTAATCAGGGTAAATCAGTTCAGGTTATTAAAAGGTTTCCTCCTGTTCTTCAGATCTGGCTGGGACTCAAAGAAACGCGAGCACTTTATGTGGTTAGGAGAAAAGCCATCGGAATCGTCTTTATTCAGGCCACCTGAAGCGTTTCGCAGACACAATCTCATTAGGGCCACGACACACTTGATGGCTGGGTTGCCAACTCTGGGATGGAAAATTCCTGGAGATTTAGGAGGTGAAGACTAGGAAGGGTGGGGTTTGGGGGCCTCAGGATATAACGCCATTCAGTCCACCCCCCAAAGCAACCATTTTTGTCAAAGTAGCCTGGAGATGTAATTCCTGGAGATCTCCAGGCTCCACCTGGAGGCTGGCAACCCTGTTGATAGATTTCATAGACTCATAGAATCATAGAGTTGGAAAGGGCCATACAGAGACCCTCTAGTCCAACCCCCTGCCCAGTGCTGGACCAGCCTAAAGCATCCCTGACAAATATTCGTCCAGCCTCTTCTTGAAACCTGTCAGTGAAGGGGAGCTCACCACCTCCCTAGGCAGCAGATTCCACCTTTGAACCACTCTGACCACGAAAAAGTGTTTCCTAATATCCAGCCGATACCTTTCTGCATGTCATTTAAACCCGTTGCTTCGGGTTTGAAGATGTGTCTTCAAGGAAAACAAGGGCAGGCCTGGGGCCTGTGTATCATTGTGATGTGTAGTACACACCTCTCTTTCTCGATGCCTATGCATGCCACGGAAACCAGTCCCCAATGGGAACTTGCAGCCGTGTATAAACAAGGCAAACCAGATTCATAGAATCATAGAGTTGGAAGGGACCTCCAGGGTCATCTAGTCCAACCCCCTGTACAACGCAGGAAATTCACAAATACCTTCCCAACACACACCACCAGTGACCGCTGTTCCACACTAAAAAGAAGAAGAAGACAAACAGGCGGAGGAGGAGGAGACTGAATTTATACCCCGCCCTTCACTCAGAGTCTCGGAGCGGATTACAAACTCCTTTCCCTTCCCCTCCCCACACAACAGACACCCTGTGAGGTCGGCGGGGCTGAGAGAGCTCTGAGAGAACTGCCCTTTCAAGGACAGGTCTGAGAGAACTTGTGACTGACCCAAGGTCATCCAGCAGCTGCAAGTGGAGCCGTGGGGAATCAAACCCGGTTCTCCCAGATTAGAGTCCGTGCTCCAGGATTGCTTCCTCACCCCAAAGAGGCAATCAGCATTTCCCTGGCCGTGTAAAAGGAGCCACAAGAACTAAGCACTGAGGCAACCCTTCCTTGCCCTCCCTCTCTCTCTCATGTCTTTTCTTACAGCCGCTAGAAGTAAACCAGTTACTCAGGGCCATCTGAACATTAGGAGGGGCTGTCCCTCACCTGGTAGAGAATTTGGGTCCCAGATTCAGTCCCCAGCATCTCCACTTAAAAGACCCATGGAGAGCCACTACCAGTCTGAGTAGACAGTGCTGAACTTGATGGACTCAGTACGAGGTGGCTTCAGGTGTTCCATGGAGGGGCTGTTGTGGCCCAGTGATAGGGTATCTGCTCGGCATGCAGAAGGTCCCAGGTTCAATCCCTGGCATCTCCAGTTCAGGATCTGGTCGTAGGTGATGAGAAAGACCTCCGCCTGAGACCTTGGAGAGCTGCTGCCAGTCTGAGTAGACAATACTGACCCTGACAGACTGAGGATCTGGATCAAAATAAGGCAGCTTCAGGTGAAAAATGTTCTGTGGGAAGACCCCCTGTTCGGATGCAGCGTGCCATGTTAGTGTGACCCCCCCTCTAAGGAGAAAAGGTAGGGAGGTAGCCCATTTCCATGTGGCCATTCTGTTCTCAAAGGAAATATAAAATGGTAGTGGCCACCGCAAGCCAACAGAAGGAGCGTTTGAGGGGCAGGGGTCCCAATGTTGGTGGTGATGCAATAATTCAGAAGGCACCTCACAAAAGACAATCCCTTCAAAGACATGAAGCCCTTTTTGAAATGTTTTCTCAGCCCTGTCTTGCAAATCACCTGGCTTTGTTTCCTAAAGGTCTGCTCACAGGCAGTTCGTGTGAGCTAGCTCACAGTTTTTTAGCCTCCGGCTCACACATTGCTGTCTCCGCTCAGGAAGGACAGCTCCAGAGCAAACTAATGCATGCAGTAGCCGCAGGGCTATTTTTGGGCAGGAACGGAGTTCCAGCTGGCTCCCGAGTTGGCCACGCCCAGCAGGAACTCATTAGCATAATAGGCCACACCCAACAGCAGGAACTCATTAGGATTGGCTACATTAGGGATGTGTGGCCTAACATGCAAAGGAGTTCCTGCTACAAAAAAAGCCCTGGGTTTTGACCACAAACAAGGTCAACAGAATAAGAAGCAAAAGGTGGGCGTGGCTGGATGACCACACTTCTGGTAACATGGGTGTGTGGCCTAATATGCTAATGAGCTGTGCTGTCAGGGCTGTGGCCTAATATGCTAATGAGTTTCTGCTCAACAGTCAAGAGGAAGAAGAAGAAAAGTGCTTAAGATTTTTCCTGCTCCCCCACCCAGCGATCTTTTATTGTTTTGGCATGAACCAGCAGCCAGAGACAACGGGCTCTTTGTTTGGGTGGAGGAGAGAGCAGCTTGAATTGGATTCGGTGTAGCCATTTTTCATCTGAAGCACGTGGAAAGGTAAACCATTTGCTAGGCTGAGTTCTGCAGTCCTGAACCCTGAATTCTCCAGAAGGCCTAACGGATGACCTTCACTCCTCCTCTCTGCTCACTCTCCCTTGCTGCCCTCTCGGTCTGGACTCTTCTCCCAGAAGATTCCCACAGTGCCTCTTCCCAGGGCAGGCCCAAGGGGTTTCTGCGCCCTAGGCCAGGCTGCCTCATGGCGCCCCCCCTTAGATGCCAACCTCCCGGTGGGGCCTGGAGACCTCCCAGCTGGGTCCCAGCAGCAGGGCCGGCCGAGAGAGGGCTCCATTCCCCGCCGCCGCCTCCTGCCTGCCCGCCCTCCCAGGGTGCTTTTGTGCATGGGAAGGGGGCGGGCGGGCTCCGGAGGCTCCACGCCCCCTTCCGGGCAGTCGACTGAGCACTCCCCAGGAGCTGGCACGGGCGCACGATGGCTGGCGCAGAGTGGCATGCGCGCTGCCGCCGAGCTGCTGCCACAGTGAAAAGGAGCAGCGGGCAGCTTTGGGCAGGGTGGGGGCTTTTGGCGGGGGGGCAGTGGCAGGGGAATTGGCGCCCTGCTAGTATCTCCACCCTAGGCGAGGTCCTAGCAGGCCTAGTGATAGGGCCAGCCCTGCCTCTTCCCTCTTCCTCTGTACCCCCAGATGAAGCCTTTTGGTCTAACTGCAGAGCCCCCATCCTCGACCGGAACCAAACCTCAGTTTGCACAACTTAAACTTGCTTGAAGAATGAAGCCTGAGCCCAGCGGCACCTTTAAGACCAACACAATTTTATTCAAGGTGTCAGCTTTCGTGTGCACGCACACTGCATCATGTACACTGAAATGGAAGTTGCCGGTCCATACATATAGGCAGAGGGTGAGGAGCAAAACAGCATACAGCTTCATGAAAGGGGTTTAAGGTTGCGGTGACACGCGCCAGAAAAAACGGGGGAGGGGGGAGCGAGGCTATTCTCTCCGGAGGAATTTGACTCGCGGTTACACAATCCCTTTGAACCTGCGGGCGCAGTCCGTCAGTATGTGATCATACGCAGCTGAGGGTGAGTCGGGGGGGGGGTTGTGCCGTTTCCCCCCAATGCGCTTCAACAAGGGATCAATGAACCGCACCTCCGCACTGAGGGCTCCCTATGGAGTGTGCGAAGATGTGCATACTGAGAAGGGCGGGGGGAACAACGACACGGAGTCGGGATGGCCTGATAAGACCATCCCGATGCCATGAGAGCGTGCTGGAGTGATCAGACAGGGGAAAGTCCGTCCGTGGCCCGCAGAAACCCGTTTGCTACCAGAGTTTCTCCGGTGTCTTTCTACTCCGCTTCTGCGGCGGAGCAAAATGGGTTGCCGATGGGTGCAGGGCGCTTCCCAGACGTTCATGTCTGATCGCGCCCTTTAGATCTGCCTGGCATTCACGCCTATGGTGCGGTGAATTGTGCGTGTGACCGCAGCCTAACAGATGCAAGGACGAAACTGGAATAACCAGCTTGGTTTATATGGTCACTCGCCATATGTTTGGGTTTAACTCTGGGGGGAAACATAGTTAAAGGAAATGAATGTATCAGAATCAAAGATAGATGGGCAGATGGGTACCCTTCTTAATTGTGGGATACTGAGAATAATTAACTGAGGCCCTGTTGTTACGCTCCATCTGTCTCCTCTCAAGCGTGGAGTGATGCATGCGACGGTCACCTCAAGGCTAGACTACTGTAACGCTCTCTGCATGGGGCTGCCTTTGTCACAGATTCGGAAGCTGCAGCTAGTGCAGAACGTGGTGGCCAGGCTGTTGATGGGCCTCCCTAGATGGGAGCACATCCAGCCTGGGCTGAAAGCACTGCACTGGCTGCTAATAGCATACCGAATCCATTTCAAAGTGCTGGTACTTACCTTTAAAGCCCTATATGGCCAGGGTCCGACTTACCGTCTTTCCCCACATATACGGGGACACAACACCGCCTGGTGATTCCAGTCCTCCAGTAGGCAAAGTTTGCTGCGACTAGGGCCAGATCCTTTTCCGTGGCGGCCCCTACCTGGTGGAATGAGCTCCCGGAGGAGATCAGGGCCCTGCAAGACCTTATGCAGTTCTGCAGGGCCTGCAAGACGGAGCTCTTCCGCCAGGCTTTCACATAGGGGCCACCACTACCACCACCACCGAAGGTGGGGACAACAACGGGGTTAGGGGCGGTCTTCAGAAGATCTGCCATAATATTGCGTGGCACTGGTACCGCTGGCCTGGCCTGGGACCATCTACAGGATAATATCACCCCCAATGAAATGACTGATACTATCATGAAATTATTCGGAGACCATCTTGTTTTCACAGAGCCCTTTATTCTTGTCTTCATTGTTATTTAATGGTTTTATGGTTTTATCTTGTTTTTGAGCTGCGGTGGGTCAAGTGGTTAAGACGCTGAAATGCAGGCTGTGGAAGGTCAGTAGTTCAGCAGTTCGAGACCCGAGTGCGGCATGACGGAGTGAGCTCCCGTCTCTAGTTCCAGCTCCTGCCAACCTAGCAGTTCGAAAGCAAGAAACTGCAAGTAGATAAATAGGGACCACTTCGGTGGGAAGGGAACAGCGTTCCGTGTGCCTTGGTGTTTAGTTATGCCGGCCACATGACCACGGAAACGTCTTCGGACAGCGCTGGCTCTTCGGCTTGGAAACGGAGATGAGCACCGCAACCCTAGAGTCGGACTCGACTGGCTTTCGAGCAAGGGAAACCTGTACCTTTACCTTTTACCTTGTTTTTATGCATGGGCTTGTGCCCTCTTGTAAGCCGCGCTGAGCCCGTTTGTGGGGAGGGCGGGGTAAAAATGTTAAAAATAAATAAATAAAATAAATCCTCTTCTTTCAGGTGGAATGGTCCGCTGTGCAGTGTACAGTTTCCCCTTAGAGACCAATAAGAG